>NC_061118.1:2467429-2468782 GCF_002878395.1 Capsicum annuum | reverse complement strand
ACTTGTAATAATTAATTAGGGATAATATAGTAAATCACAGAGCAATTAGGGTGTAATATAGTATATAATTGGGGTAATATAGTAAATGAAGAAGTGGTTGACTTATAATAATTAATTAGGGATAATATAATAAAAAAATATTATTAATTCTAATATATAAATGACTAATAATAATTAATTAGGGATAATATAGTAAACTACGGAGCAATTAGGGGTAATATAGTAAATGATAGGGGTTAATATAGTAATCTATTTTTTGAATTAAATATTATTAGTTTTTTAATACATAAATGACTTATAATAATTAATTAGGGATGATATCGTAAAATCACGGTTAAAGCAGCTGAAACAAACTTTATAAATATCTATTTTTAATTAAATATTATAAATTCTAATATATAAACGACTTACAATAATTAATTAGGGGTAATATAATAAAAAAATATTATTAATTCTAATATATAAATGACTTGTAATAATTAATTAGGGATAATATAGTAAATTATGGAGCGATTAGGATATAATATAGTAAATGATTGGGGGTAGTATAGTAAATGAAGAGGTGGTCAAAACCACCTCACTAGAGGTGCATGGCCCGTGTCAGCGCGGGCCCAATACTATATACATCTTTTAACACTAATATTTGATATTGATGAAATACAAACATAAATGTACATTGATTTAAAACGATAACTTTTAAAATAATAACTATTTGATGGTACTCGCTAAGAAGTGAAGTTTTATAAGATAGTTTTTTTTTCACATGATAAGAAAGTGTGATGTGTCGTGTAGTCGAGTTATTTTAATGTTTGATGATAAGATTGAGACCTGTTACAAAATATAGAAAAGATGTAGAATTAATATTCATAGGATTATTTCATACAAAAACTGGAACAAAAGATACTTCAATTAACAATAAAGTCTTGGATCATCTTCTCAAAGATGATTATGGTTGAAACAGCTGCAACAAATATGTCATAAACGCATATTTTTCTTATTTTAATTGAATACTATTAATTTTCTAATACATAAATAGCTTATAGTAATTAATTAGGGGTAATATAGTGAAATCACGCTGCAACTCTTGAAGCAGCCATGTCGAAATCAATATTTTAATTAAATATTATGAATTTTTTAATACATAAATGACTAATAAAAAATATTATTAATTATAATATATAAATGACTTATAATAATTAATTAGGGGTAATATAGTAAATCATGGAGCAATTAGAGGTAATATAGTAAAATGACTTATAATAATTAATTAGGGATAATATAATAAAAAATATTATTAATTATAATATATAAATGACTTATAATAATTAATTAGGGGTAATATAGTAAATCATG
>NC_061118.1:2339407-2467329 GCF_002878395.1 Capsicum annuum | reverse complement strand
AATTAAATATTATGAATTTTTTAATACATAAATGACTAATAAAAAATATTATTAATTATAATATATAAATGACTTATAATAATTAATTAGGGGTAATATAGTAAATCATGGAGCAATTAGAGGTAATATAGTAAAATGACTTATAATAATTAATTAGGGATAATATAATAAAAAATATTATTAATTCTAATATATAAATGACTTATAATAATTTATTAGGGGTCATATAATAAAAAATATTATTAATTCTAATATATAAATGACTTATAATAATTAATTAGAGATAATATAGTAAATCACAGAGCAATTAGGGGTAATATTGTAAATGATAGGGGGTATTATATTAATCTATTTTTAATTAAATATTATTAATTTTTTAATACATAAATGACTTATAATAATTAATTAGAGATTATATAATAAAATCACGGTTAAAGCAGCTAAAACAAACATTATAAATATCTAATTTTTCAATTAAATATTATTAATTCTAATATATAAATGACTTATAATAATTAATTAGGGGTAATATAATAAAATAATATTATTAATTCTAATATATAAATGACTTGTAATAATTAATTAGGGATAATATAGTAAATCACGGAGCAATTAGGGTGTAATATAGTAAATAATAGGGGTAATATAGTAAATGAAGAGGTGGTTGACTTATAATAATTAATTAGGGATAATATAATAAAAAAATATTATGAATTCTAATATATAAATGACTTATAATAATTAATTAGGAATAATACAGTAAACTACGGAGCAATTAGGGGTAATATAGTAAATGATAGGGGTTAATATAGTAATCTATTTTTTGAATTAAATATTATTAGTTTTTTAATACATAAATGACTTATAATAATTAATTAGGGATGATATCGTAAAATCATAGTTAAAGCAGCTGAAACAAACGTTATAAATATCTATTTTTTAATTAAATATTATAAATTCTAATATATAAATGATTTATAATAATTAATTAGGGGTAATATAATAAAAAAATATTATTAATTCTAATATATAAATGACTTGTAATAATTAATTAGGGATAATATAGTAAATTATGGAGCGATTAGGATGTAATATAGTAAATGATTGGGGGTAGTATAGTAAATGAAGAGGTGGTCAAAACCACCTCACTAGAGGTGCATGGCCCGTGTCAGCACGGACCCAATACTATATACATCTTTTAGCACTAATATTTGATATTGATGAAATACAAACATAAATGTACATTGATTTAAAACAATAACTTTTTAAATAATAACTATTTGATGGTACTCGCTAAGAAGTGAGGTTTTATAAGATAGTTTTTTTTCACATGATAAGAAAGTGTGATGTGTCATGTAGTCGAGTTATTTTAATGTTTGATGATAAGATTGAGACCTGTTACAAAATATAGAAAAGATGTAGAACTAATATTCATAGGATTATTTCATACAAAAACTGGAACAAAAGATACTTCAATTAACAATAAAGTCTTGGATCATCTTCTCAAAGATAATTATGGTTGAAACAGCTGCAACGCATATTTTTCTTATTTTAATTGAATACTATTAATTTTCTAATACATAAATAACTTATAGTAATTAATTAGGGGTGATATAGTGAAATCACGCTGCAACTCTTGAAGCAGCCATGTCGAAATCAATATTTTAATTAAATATTATGAATTTTTTAATACATAAATGACTAATAAAAATATTATTAATTATAATATATAAATGACTTATAATAATTAATTAGGGGTAATATAGTAAATCATGGAGCAATTAGAAGTAATATAGTAAAATGACTTATAATAATTAATTAGAGCTAATATAATAAAAAATATTATTAATTCTAATATATAAATGACTTATAATAATTAATTAGGGGTAATATAACAATTCACGGAGCAATTAGGGGTAATATAGTAATTGATGAAGCGCTGGTCAAAACCATAGGCAGACATGTCATCTATTTTTTCCAAGTAAATATTATTAATTTTTTAATACATAAATGATTTATAATAATTAATCAGGGATGATATAGTAAAATCATGGTTAAAGCAGCTGAAACAAACGTCATAAATAACTATTTTTTTGATTAAATATTATTAATTCTAATATATAAATGACTTATAATAATTAATTAGGGGTAATATAATAAAAAAATAGTATTAATTCTAATATATAAATGACTTATAATAATTAATTAGGGGTAATATAATAAAAAAATAGGATTAATTCTAATATATAAATCACTTATAATAATTAATTAGGGGTAATATAGTAAATAACGAAGCAATCAGAGATAATATAGTAAATGACAAAGCAGCTGGTTTTTTAATTAAATATTATTAATTTTTAATACATAAATGACTTATAATAATTTATTAGGAATGATATAGTAAAATCACGGTTAAAACAGCTGAAACAAACGTCATAAATATCTATTTTTTAATTAAATATTATTAATTCTAATGTATAAATGACTTCTAATAATTAATTAATTTTAATATATAAATGACTTATAATAGTTAATTAGGGATAATATAATAAATCACTGAACAATTAGGGTTAATATAGGCAGATATGTCATCTATTTTTTTAATTAAATATTATTAATTTTTTAATAAAAAAATAACTTATAATAATTAATTAGGGATGATATAGTAAAATCACGGTTACAGCAACTGAAACATACGTCATAAATATCTACTTTTAAAATTAAATATTATTAATTCTAATATATAAATGACTTATAATAATTAATTAGGTGTAATATAGTAAAAAATATTATTAATTCTAATATACTAATGACTTATAATAATTAATTAGGGGTAATATTATAAATTACGGAGCAATTAAGGATAAAATGGTAAATAATAAAGAGCTGATCAAAACCAGCTCTTCTATAACATAGAAAATTACATAACTTAATAATTATAATTAGAAATTTTAAGTGGCCATAAAATATTAGTCCAAAATTTAGCTACAATTATAAAAATATTATAATAATCATTCTCTTTGAAAGTAAAGTAATTTTTCTTTTTATTTTTAATTAAAAAAAAAGGTAAAGTCTTTGTTATTTTCTAAATTTAAAGGTCAAATTTTATGAATCATAGTCATAACTATCACTAATAAAGTTACTGAATAGATTTTGTAAGGTGAATTTCACCATATTATCTCACTTCAATTTTTTCTCATTCTCGCTAATCCCTGATTTTTGTTTCCTTGGTCTATTGTAACTTAAAAAAAAATAAAAAATTTATGACTATTTTATTTTATTATATACAAACAATAATTCATTACGACATTTTTGAATTGTTTATCTAATTTTGAATTCATCATATACCTTTTAAATTATTATAAAACGTAAGCTAATTTTAATATTTTCATACCATTTTTATTATTACGAGTTTATGAGACTACTAGTTTAGCCGCACATGCCTTGCACGTGTAACTTTTGATTATTTAAAATTAAATAATTTTATCCATTGCGGAGGTTTTATCTAATGTTTTTATATTTATTATTTAATTTTTCAAATCTTCTTTAAATCAAATTTAGTTGATTTAGAAATCTTGAACTAATAAAAAAGAATTAGTTGTCATTAATTCTGATGACTTCTAATAAGTAAATATTTTACCATAAATATATTTAATTAATTTTCAACTCTTAAATATTAAAAAAATAGTAAAAGAACGATTTTGTCTAAAACAAAAAATTCTAATGAAGGATAAAAAGTTCAAACACTATTACTAAGGTCACACTTTTAATATATTAGATAGATATAAATTATAGATTATAGATTTAGATATAGATCATAGATATAGTAATAGATTATATAGATATAAATTATAGATTATAGATTTAGATATAGATCATAGATATAGTAATAGATTAGAGATTAGAGATGAGAAATTAGGGATTAGAGATTATCCCAAGTTATTGAATACAAAACTTGAATTGGTAAAAGATACTCTCTCCGTTTAAAAAAAAATGACTTACTTTTCTTTCTAGTCTGTTTAAAAAAGAATGATCCCTTTCTTTTTTTTGCAATACTTTAATTTGAACTTTTCACATGACATATTTAGGACCACAAGACTAAAAGACATTTTGGTACATTTGACACAACTTTAATTTAAGGTCACAAGATTCAAAAGTCTTCTTTATTTTCTTAAACTTTGTGTCAAGTCAAAGCAGGTCATACTTTTTTAAATGGAGGGAGTATGTTTTAAATGATACATATATTTTTACAAAATAGAAACTAGAATAATATAAAAAAGTAACAACTCTTAATTTAGGGATAATACTCACGAAAATACCTAAACTTTGATCGAATTTTTAGTTGAGCACACTGAACATTGCGGGGGGCCTATTACCCCCTAGACTTTTTCAAAGTAGAATTAATTCTCCCCCAAAATGCTATATCCATTTCTGGAGTAGAAAATGTAATACACGCGCCAATCTCATATTGACACGCATATTTTTTTATTTAAAATTAATTTTTATTTATTTTCTTCTCCATTTAAAATTAATTCTTCTCCATTTTGGTCCACAACAATAGTATCATCTATTTGGGTGGTTTGTATCTCCATTTAAAATACATCCATTTTCGTTTGTATATCCATTTTGGTCTGTAGCAGCATCTCCATTCTTCTCCATTAATTCTTATTTAAAATTCTTCTCCATTCTTCTTCATTCACGATGGTTTGTAAACCCATGTTTTTAATAACTTCATATTTGGGTTTGTAAACATGATTTGTAAACCTATATTTTTAATACATTTCGTCCTTGCATTTTTTACAGGAAGCAAAGTTTGAAATTTATTGCTGGAAAAGCTCAAAATTTCGGTGACTTGCAAGGTTCTGATGAAATCGCAAATTCTCAACGCAAATTGATAGATGGAGATGCGGGGAATAATTCTATGGCAAAATCCCCAATTATTAGAACTCCCACTGATTTCAATTTCAAAATTCTAATTTGACGAATTCAAAGGAAGTTGATAATTTGCCGACTTTGATTCAAAATTTCCAAAAAGTTTTAATAAAAAATGTCGTTGAAAATGCTGGTAAGTCAAAAACCCCTTTAGAAATTGATCATAATTCATCCAATTGCGATTTTTTTGATTACTACGGTTAATTTGATCGGAGATGGTGCTCTGGTGATCGTAAATCAAATTGGTCAAAGGAATTCGATTGAAAATGAGATGGGGAAATTGAGGATCGACCTGTTTTCCTCTCTTATCTTCTCTCAATTTCTCACTGTCTCTCTTGATTCTCTCTCTCTATCTCAATTCTCCCTACTCTCGATTCTCTCCGATAGTGTGTGTATCACTGTGTGTGTAGTGTTCTTCGGTATGTGAATGTGTGCGTTCATTTTTTGATGGCAGTATGTGTTTATGGTTAGCATTTTACGATGGCAGTGTGTGTATGGTCAGTGTGTGTATGTCAATGTGTGTGTATGGCAGTGTGTGTGTATGGAAGAGTATGTGTATATATATGATTATGTGAGTATTTTAATGAAAATAAAATAAAATAAAGGTTTATAATGAAAATTGAGGGGCTATTTGACGAAAAAAAGAAGGATTATAACGTTTTTTTAACACTTTCACGAGCCCAATGTGCGTGACTTACACGCAATGGTCCAAGTGAACAGATATATGCCATTAAAATACAAAAAAGAAAAGTCTAAGGGGGTAATAGGACCCCCGCAAAGTTCAGTATGCTCAACCGAAAATTCGGTCAAAGTTCAAATATTTTCGTGAGTATTATCCCCTTAATTTTAGTTAAATATTCTTGTAAACTTAATGTTATTTTAGTTATATATAATTGTACTCTAATTTAAGGACCAATAATAAATTAATTATGTTGTAAAATTAGGTATTATTCATGAAAATAAATATCAAATTGACAAAATAGGTTTACTCGTACCTAACCTTTATACGAAAATTGCTTAAAGTTTGGTTGAATATTCATCTATCACATGTATTTAGCAGCAGAAAAAATAGCAAATCTACAACAAACAATATAATAATCTCAAAAGAAAAAAAAGCAAAATTAATATGCAAAAGACCAAGAAAATAAATTTAATATAATGTTCGTACATAAATATGACGTATAGCTGCATAAGTATCCACGTAAAAAAGAAAAGCATGAATTAAAGTTAATTTACCTCAAAAATAGAAATTGGAAGAGACTTTTTCGTTAAGCCAAAACATAAGTTAGAATGCAATGATTAATATTATATTAATTTTATAAATGCAGAGAATAATGGAAGACTCCAAAACTTAATAGGAGTCCTTTTCTACTTAGGGAACAGTTGCATATCTTCACGTATTTTTTTTTCCAAAAAATTCACAATAGTCGAATTATTTTTGGAAAAATATATTTTTTGATATATTTATTAAAGTTCTATCCCATATACTTTAGGAGTCAATATTATGAAAATAGTTAAGTAATAAATTAAGAAAAAAAGTGAAAAATTAATTTTGTCTATTACAGAGTGTTTTAATGAAGGGCAAAAAGTAAATCACTTTTTTAAGGGTGTTAACATTTTTAATAGATTATAGATATAGATATAGATTATAGATATAGATATAGATATAGATGCGTTGCATGTTTGTCTCAAAATTTCAGTATAAAATTAAATCTTTTTATACTTGACACTAATTGTTGAAATATATTTTCAAAACCTCAAATGGTGCTGAGAAAAACCTCAAATGAATATCATTTCTCTTATATATAAGTGAATGATTGGTGTACCACTAATTTGTCTTTTTGTGGCTTCACCAATCCTTCATTTATATTATTATTATTATTATTATTATTATTATTAATTACTCCCTCCGTCTCATTTTATGTGTCATTATTTACTTTTTTGTCCGTCCCAAAAGGAATGTCACCTTTCCTTATTTGGTAACTATTTAAAGATACAATTACACTTTCACCCTTATTTGTCCCACTTATAAGGGCTCACTTAATTAAAAATAAATAATAGTACATTATTTTAATGAAGGACAACTTGGTAAAAAGCATCAAGTCTTTACTTATTTCTTAAACTCCATGTCCGGACAAATGGCGACACATAAAATGGGATGGAGGAAGTATTATTATTATATTATTCATTTTTTTTACTATTACTACTATTATTATTATATTATTATTATTATTATTATTATTATTATTACTATTATTACTTTTTTTTACTACTACTACTACTACTATTATTACTACGACCACTACGACCACCGTGACCACGACGACCACCATGACTGCCACCACCACCATCGCCGCCGCCACCATCGCCACCACCGCCACCACCACCATCGCTGTCGTCGTCGCCGCCGTCGCCACTCCCGCCACTACTGCCGCTGTCACCACCGCCGCCACCCCTGCTGTCACCACCACCGCCACTACCACGACCACTACCGCTACTACCTCCACTACCACCGCTACTAACCACCGCCGCTACGACGACCACCACCGCTACTACCACCACTACCACCGCTACTGACCACCGCTGCCGCCGCTGCTACTACTACTACTATTATTACTTTACTTTACTACTATATATAAGTGAAGGTTAGGATGACTACCAAGGATATCTCAGTAATTTTAGTGACCCATAATATTTTTATTATTATATTATTATTATTTAGTGGTACACCAATCCTTCACTTATATATAAGAGAAATTATTATTATATTATTATTATTACTATTACTATTTTACTTTATTACTACATATAAATGAAAGTTGAGGTGACTACCAAGGGTATTTTGATAATTTTAGTTATCTTTTTTTTACTATTACTATTACTACTATTATTATATTATTATTATTATTATTATTATTATTATTACTATTATGACTTTTTCTTACTACTACTACTGTTATTATTATTATTATTATTAATATTATTATTATTATTATATATAAGTAAAGATTAGGGTGACTACTAAGGGTATTTCGATAATTTTAGTGACCACAACCTTATATAGTAGTAAATAAAATTGTTGCACATACATATGGTTTTTTTCTTATATTTATTAGTTTTTTCCTCATTTCTATTATGCAATAAAATGGTTACACATTCCTTTATATATAAGCGAAATTATTATTATTATTATATTTTTCTTTTTTACTATTACTATTATTACTACTTCTATTATTATTATTATTATTATATTATTATTATTATATTATTATTATTATTATTATTATTATTATTATTACTTTTTTTTACTATTACCATTACTATTATTATTATTATTACTGCTACTACTACTACTACTACTACTACTATTACTACTACTTTACTGCAATATATAAGTGAAGATTGAGGTGACTACCAAGGATATTTTGATAATTTTAGTGACCTATAATATTATTATTATTATACTATTATTACTATTATTAATTTTTTTACTATTACTATTATAATAATAATAATAATAATAATAATAATAATAATTATTATTATTATTATTATTATTATTATTATTATTATTATTACTACTACTACTACTACTACTACTATTATTAATTTACTTGACTACATATATAAGTGAAGGTTGGGGGGACTACCAAGGGTATTTTGATAATCTTAATGACCCCAACCTTTACCTATATATATTAGTAAATAAAATGGTTACACATGCATATGACTTTGTCCTTATATTTATTACTTTTGTCCTCATTTTTATTGTGCAATAAAATTGCTACACATGCATATTTTTTTCTTATATTTATTAGTTTTGTCCTCATGTATTATTTTAATAATATTTTTATTTAGACTTTTGTAATTGAATTATACATGGTACTATTTTTTAATAAATATCTTTTTGTTGCTTATTAAATGACTACCAAAGGTATTTCGATAATTTTATGGTGCAATAAAATGGTTACACATGCATATTGCTTTTTTCGTATATTTATTAGTTTTGTCCTTATTTTTATGGTGCAACAAAATAGTTATACATGCATATTATTTTTTTCTTATATTTAGTAGTTTTATCCTCATGTATTATTTTTATAATATTTTTATTTAGACCTTTGTAATTGAATTATACATGATACTATTTTTGTATAAATATCTTTTTGTTCCTTATTAAATGACTACCAAGGATATTTCGATAATTTTATGATGCAATAAAATGGTTACGCATGCATATTATTTTTTTCTTATATTTATTAGTTTTGTCCTCATGTATTATTTTAATAATATTTTTATTTAGATCTTTGTAGTTGAATTATACATGATAGTAATTTTTTATAAATATCTTTTTATTTCTTATTAAATTACCAGAGGCTTTGGATTGTAGGTGACAAAAGAGTATTAAAATGAGTTGTGGGTGACACAAGTCTTAATAATTGAGTGGAGGTGATAATTATTTTTTATAAGTATTAAGAAAGTAAGAAAAGTTTGAAAATAAAAGAGAAGTTTGAAAATAACCCACAAGTTTTTTAATTTACACTTTGATCCAATGTAAAACCTAATACAAACTAGAAATGGAGGAAAAAAAAAGCTCATTTCTCTCTCTTCTCATTTATTGGAGTTTTCTCTTTCTTTGCAATTTTTGTTGTTCATTATTGTTGTTGCTTTATTCACCATATTCTTCATATCATCATCTTGTTCTTCATTATCATCTCTTCTTGTTCAGCATCATCATCTTCTTGTTGTTGAACATTGTTGTTGTTACCACTACTGTTACTACTTGATCAAATTTTTTAGGCCAAATTTTATTCGTATATCACGTAGGCATTACTTATTAGGTGATTTTAGTAAGTAAAATTATAATTTTTAGTTGAATTTCTCATCTGGATGTCTCTGTTACTGATGTTTTTTCAACAATGGATAAAACATGTAACATGAATCCAACAAATGAGTAATCTATTGCACAGATGAGTAATCTGTTGCAATATATATGACTAATCTATTGCAACAGATGAGTAATCTGTTGCAACATATATGACTAATCTGTTGCAACAGATTATTCATCTGTTAGATTCATATTATAGTGTTGTAACATGAATCCAACATATGGGTCATCTGTTGCAATAAATTAGTCATATGTTGTAACAAATTACTCACTTGTTGCAACAAATGACTCATATATTGGATTCATGTTGCAGTTCTATCCATTATAGCAGTAGCAGATATATCAAATAAGAAATTCAATAAAAATCATAATTATACTTACAAAATCACCTATGCAGTAATGTCCAAGTGATATACGAATAAAATTTGACCTAAAAAAATTCCAGAAAATATTAACAGGGGCACAACGAATAAGTGAAACATATGAAAAATTTTATGAAACAGGTAAAGAAGACAAAAATAGTATATCATACATCAAATGCAAACTGATCAAGAGGACAAATGTTTGAGTTCTCGTAAAAACGTTTAAGTTTTCTAGTACTTTAATTGCTTTCTAATGGATGATCCATCTGTTATAGCAGATTTTCTATCTGTTTGATAATTTTCAACTGATGAATCATCTCTTGCAACATGTTAGTTATCTATTGACTCAAATTAAGTAATTATTAGTAATAACTAAATTGATTTACCTAAAATTAAAGACAGGTCTTTAAGACAATGGGACAAACATTTAAGTTCTCCTAAAAATGTTTAAGTTATCTAGTATTTTAATTATTTTTCAACAGATGACCTATTTGTTGCAACAAGTTAGTCATCTATTGCAACAAACACTTATAACAGGTTAGTCATTTGTTGATTCAAATTAAACAATTAATAATAATAATTAAATTAATTTAATTAAAATTGAAGAGAAGACATTAGACAAGGTGAAAAACGTTTGAGTTCTCCTAAAAAACGTTTAAACTTTAGTATTTTAAATTATTTTTCAAAACATATTTTATGTATTTAATAATTTTCAACAGATGAGTCATATGTTGTAACAACTTAGTCATCTGTTGCAACAGATGTCTATGTATGTTTGATAATTTTCAATAGATGAATTAGTTGTTACAACAAGTGAGTCATCTGTTGCAACAGATGTCTATATCTATTTGGTCATTTTCAACAGATGTTTTTATTTGTTTGGTCATTTCCAACAGATTACTCATCTGTTGTAACATGTTAGTCATCTATTGATTAAAATTAAGCCATTATTAGTAATTACTAAATTGAGTACTAAAATAAAATATGAATTAATAAGTTCAATTACAGTTTCAATTAATCTCATGCTAATTACATGATCAACTAAGTATGTTCGTCCTAAGTAGAGTGATCAATTGACCAATTTTATTTGAAATGATTCAAACTATGTCATCATTAGAAATAACTATATTGATTTAACTAAAATTAACGATAAATTAGTAAGTTAAATTACGATTTCAATTAATCTCATTGTAATTACATGATCAATTAAGTGTTTCGTACTAAGTAGAATGATTAATTGATCAATTTTATTTGAAATAATTAAAATTAAATCATTATTAGAAATAACTATATTGATTTAACTAAAATTAAAGATGAATTAGTAAGTTCAATTATGATTTCAATTAACCTCATAGTAATTACATGATCAATTACGTGTTTCATCCTCAGTAGAATAATTATGTAACGCCTCGAAATATCATCCTGAGATGCCACACGGTGCCCAAGGCTATACGTTGCCTCAAGCTAACCCTTTAAGCCAAAACACTACCCTTGGGTTCCAACACAACAACATACACGCTACGCTAAGGATATAGATATAAGTACATATCATATCACATCGCACATGGCACGAAATGTCATTAGACTGTACATATATGGAATGTCTATACACAACCCAACCCAACAATACACTAGTTTGAAATAGCCTCTATACAACAAAATCAACGAGCCATTGGGACAAACCCCTAACTGACTCAACAGACCAAAGGGATCACAAAACAACAGCACTAAAACTAGCAACTTGGTCCTCGAACCATGAGGACTCACCACTTAAGGAACGTAGATGCGGCACTCGGATATCACTGTCACGGCTGCGGCTGAGTACCTGAACCTACATCATGATAAAAATGTAGCCCATAGAGAAATATGTGGGTCAACACAAGATACGTACTGAGTATGTGGGGGCGCATGCAAAATATAAATAATATCATAAATTTCGTAAAAACATACATACGAACCATAATGACACACCTGGCTTAAGTGACATTGAATCATGCAACTCATAACATCTTAGATAGGAAATGTAGGAGAAAAACCTCATAAATCATTATAGATCATCATAGGCAACTTGACTTACCACATCAAAACTCGGAGTGACTCGGTATTTCAATAAACATGACTATTATAGACAGGGGAGTTTCCTATAACCGACAACCCCACGTGAGCTACGTGGAATATCAACGTTTGAAATCTCCGTTGGCGGGAGCGTCATACTCTTTGCGAGAGAGTACGACCTTAAAATTGGAATAATCACAATCGGGCTACGACCTTAAAATTGGAATAATCACAATCGGGCTCTCTGGCCAATAATATCATCATCAGACAACCCTACGGTGGCACATAGGTTTGGGGAAATACCAAATTTCCCTCTCGGTGCTAAGTACTACTCCCCGAAAATCTCAGAACGCGTTAGGAAATCCACTACAACATCACAAGGGTCTATCATAAAGACCAAATCAAATCTCTTTCTCATTTATCAAATCATATTAATTTGTGGATTCCTAACTCAACACATTTTAGCTCAAAACATTTTAATCTTCCTCAACATCAACAAGGTATCAATGCATTGAACCATAACCGACCCGATATTTGGACAAGGATACGAAGACTCAATACATAATATTTTCAACAATTTAACTCATCAAAACCATCCGAAAAATACCAAGACTCATTCCAACTTCAATATCAACATTTCTCAATTTGCTATCCAACTCTCATTTAAAGGTACTTGAGACATCAACCCATAGTAGGGATATAGAATTTCCAATATCAATTATAAATTCATAATAAGAAAATAGTGGAATGATAGTATAAATCAAGGCTTAACAAATTAAATCATCATACTCTCATAATCAAATACTTTTTTGACATAATTCCATCTCAACATCATACACATATCGGACGACATAATCCCATAGCTCATGGACAATAATATAAGATATAAAACCATATTTCCAATTCATAGTAAAACATGTAAAATCTCATGCCAATGTAATTCAACAAAAATACCGGGCACAAGATCGAAAGGATAATCTTGTTCAAAGCCCCACATACCTAAAAATGGAAGATGAATATGAACTTCCAACTCCAAAACTTTATTCACAAAAATAAAGGGTGCTTCTCGAAGCCCTTAACATGATCAACTCAAATCCCAAATCAATTTGAAATTTCTACGGTTCAATCAAGAGACATAGAAGGATGAAATTTAGAGTAGTAGGGTTGGGATTTGAGCCTTAGGAGATTTTGGAGAAAAATGAGCTATTGAATGCTCTTAATGGACTTAAATCCATGGTTTATCCGGATGGATTGGAGTGGGAATAACCAAAATACCCTTAAAATCAAATAATGTCAAATCTGTCCTTTGGTGGACTGTTTTGATAGGCTGAAGTAGATCGACCATAACTTTTTGCTTCGGTGGCCAAATTGGATGAAACCAATTTCATTGGAAAGAGGACTTTCAGAGATTTCCGTTGATATATAGTAGCTCACTCAGATCATTATGTACAAGGAGTTATGATCGTTTGAAGTTGACCCTAAAATTTGTCTGGCCTCTGTATTTTTTTTCCTGCATATTTACTGTTTACCACTATTCACGGTTAGATCGGAATGATCATAACTCATAGCTTGAGTGTCCGTTTTGGATGATCCACATATCGTTGGAAATTTTATTCGATGCTCTATGCGATGAAGGGTCGCATATCCAGAAATTCCACACAGAAAAATTATTAATCATGATAAAAAACAGAAATCAACACATTTTCGTCCGAGATCTTAACGGAAAATTTTTTTTGGGCATCACATCTTCTCCCCCTTGGAAACATTCATCCTCGAATGTTGATAGGTAGGTCAAGAATACTATGAAAATGAGTAGATAGAGAAAAATCATCTTGCCCAAGCATATACTCTTTTCTAGATTTTTTTGGATATCGTAGAAAACACACAAGCCAAGATAAACATAGCAATAAGGATTAAATCAAAAGAGAACGATACCTTTGACATGCTCAGGATTCATAGGAAAGAGGTGGGGATATTTAGCACGCATATCCGCTTCGTCTTCCCAAGTAGCACTCTCCACGGATTGATTTTGCCAAAGCACTTTAACCAAAGGAACTTCCTTGTTTCTTAGCCTACGAACTTGAAAGTCAAAAACTCAACCGGAATCTCTTCATATGAAAGACTATCTTGAATACCCGAGCTTTCGGAAGGATCAATCACAACAGAATCACCAATATACTTCTTAAGCATAGAAACATGGAAAACCGAATGTACGTTAGATAACTCCGCGGGTAATTCAACCTTATACGTTACCTTCCCAATGCGATCCACAATCTTATAGGGACCAATGTAACGGGGACTTAGTTTTCCTTTCTTCCCAAATTTCTTCACCTCTTTCATGGGTGAAACTTTCAAGTACACTAAATCACCAATATCAAATTCAAGGTCTTTCCTCCTTACACCGGCGTATGATTTTTGATGACTTTGGGCGGTTTTCAACCTTTCCCAAATTAACTTAATCTTCTCTATGGCCTCGAACACCGCATCCGGTCCAGTCGTGGTAGCCTCACCAACTTCAAACCAACCAATGGGTGATCTACACCTTCTACCATACAAAGCTTCAAACGGGGCCATTCCAATAGTAGCATGAAAACTGTTATTGTGAGCAAACTCGATTAATGCTAAGTGCTCATCCCAACCACCTTTAAAATCAAGAACACAAGCCCTCAACATATCTTCTAAAGTCTGAATGGTCCGCTTGGCCTGGCCATCTGTTTATGGATGGAAAACAGAACTTAAACGAATTTGGGTATCGAGACCCTTCTAGAAAGATTTCCAAAACTGAGAGGTAAACTGAGTACCTCTGTCAGAAATAATAGCCAAAGGGATTCCATGAAGTTTGACGAGTTCCCGAATATATATTCTAGCATAATTTTCAGGTGTATACGATGAATGCACATGCAAGAAATGAGCTGATTTTGTCAGCCGATATACGACAACCCAAATCAAATCATGATGGCGATAAGAAGAAGGATAACCAACTATGAGGTCCATATTCACTTCTTGCCACTTCCAAGCAGGAATGCTAAACTCCTGCATCACGCCATTGGGCCTTTGATGCTCTATTTTACCCTGTTGACACATGGAACACTTCGCCACAAATTCTGCTATGTTCCTCTTCATACCGTTCCACCAATTGATTTCCTGCAAATCATGGTACATCTTGGTAGCACCAGGATGGATGGAGTATCGCGTACCATGCGCTTCTGCCATAATCCTTTGCTTCAAGTTATCAACATCAGGAATACATAATATTTCTCGGAGTCTCAAAACGCCATCTCCCCCTTGGGAGAAAACCTCCACCTTTTGGTTTTTAACTGACTCTTTTAACCTGACCAAAGTAGGATCCCTGTCTTGCTTCTCCTTCACTTCTGAAACTAAAGAGGATTCTAAACCGCTTTGCACTCCTATACTACCCTCAGTATCACCAAATAACCTAACCCCCAATCTAGCCAAACGATGTACCTCACAGGCCAATTCCTTCTTACCAATCTCCACATATGTTACGCTGCCCATGGACTTCTGACTAAGGGCATCTACTACTACATTAGCCTTGCTCGGATGATATAGCACGCTCATATTATAATCTTTCAATAGTTCTAACCATCGTCTCTGCCTAAGATTCAACTCCTTTTGGGTGAATACATACTGCAAGCTCTTATGGTCCATGAAGACGTCGACATGGACACCATACAAATAATGTCTCCAAATTTTCAAAGCAAAAACCACGACAGCTAATTCAAGGTCATAGGTAGGATAATTCTTCTCGTGAGGCTTTAGCTTCCTGGAAGCATAAGCTATAACCTTACCCTTTTGCATCAATACACAACCCAAACTGACTCTGGAAGCATCGCAATACATCACAAAACCATCAACACCATCAGGCAAAGTCAACACAGGGGCTGAAGTAAGTCGAGTCTTCAACTCCTAAAAACTCTTCTCGCAAGATTCGGACCATAGGAACTTTACTTTCTTTTGGGTCAAACGGGTCATAGGAGACGCAATAGATGAAAAACCTTCAACAAAACGACAATAATAACCAGCTAGACCTAAGAAACTTTGGATATCAGAAGGAGAAATAGGTCTAGGCCAACTCTTTATAGCCTCTATCTTTTGAGAATCAACTCTAATACCTTTGAAAGAAACAACATAATCCAAGAAGGCTACAGAGTTCAGCCAGAACTCATACTTACTAAACTTAGCATACAACCGATGAGTTCAAAGAGTTTCCAACACGATTCGACGATGATCCGTATGATTACCCTCACTTCGGGAGTAAATAAGAATATCATCAAGGAATATTATTACAAATAAATCCAGATATGGCCGGAATACACGGTTCATAAGATTCATGAAAGTCGCTGGAGCATTAGTTAACCCGAAAGACATCACTAGAAATTCAAAATAATCGTAACGGGTTCAGAAGGCTATCTTGGGGATATCATATTCCCTAACCTTAAGTTGGTGATAACTGAATCTGAGGTCTATCTTCGAAAAGTAGCTCGCACCTTTCAATTAATCAAATAAATCATCAATTTGAGAAAGCGGATATTTATTCTTGATAGTAAGCCTATTAAGCTGTCGGTAATCAATACACATCCGCAAAGAACCATTTTTCTTACGCACAAACAGGACAGGTGCACCCCACGGGGACATACTAGGTCTGATAAAGCTTTTGTCTAAAAGATCTTTCAATTTCTCCTTCAACTCTTTAAGTTCCGCGGGAGCCATGCAATACGGAGGAATGGGAATAGGCTGAGTATCGGGAAGAAGGTCAATCTCGAACTCTATCTCTCTATCAAGAGGTACTCCAGGGAGATCTTCCAAAAAGATATCAAGAAACTCATTAACAACATTAATTGATAGAATGGTTGGGGTTTCAGACTTATTGTCTTTAACCCGAACCAAATGGTGGATGCAACCCTTGGAAATCAACTTCCTAGCTTTGAGATAGGATATGAAATGACCCTTAGGAATCACAAAAATCCCGGACCATTCGAGGATAGGTTCATCAGGACACTGAAACTTGACCACACGGGTAAGGCAATTAATAGACGCATAGCATGAGTGAAGCCAATCCATACCCAGAATGATATCAAAGTCAACCATATCTAGCTCAATTAAATCAGCATACATAACCCGATGAAAGACAGTAATAGGACATTTCTTATACACCCGCTTAGCAATAACAGACTCTTCTACCAGAGTAGAAACCAAAACAGGCTCAAAAATTAGTTCAGGATCCGTTTAAAAATTTATAGCAACAAGAGGTGTCACATAAGAAAATATCAAACCGAGGTCCATTAACACATAGACATCAAAATAGAAAACATGGAGCATACCAGTGACAACATCGAGAGAGTCCTCCTATTCCTGACGAGGTGGTATAGCATAAAAATGATTCTGGCGTTGACCGCCAGTAGTACTAGATGAAGCACCCTGAGGAGGAATTAGATGGGCTGCGGGAGGCGGGGCACTGGTAGGCTGACTCTAGGGATGGACATCATGACTCTGTTTTCTGGCATACGGGCAGTCTCTAAGTATGTGGCCCAAATTTCCATAACCAAAACAACCTCGCTGCCCTATATAACATTCCCTAAAATAGTCTTTACCTCACTTAGCACACGAAGGAGGATGAGGCCGATTACTTACACTGTACTGAGACCTGGAAGGTACCAACCTATTCTCGAGCTCCTGCCTACCCCAATATATGGAAGCACTAGTTGAGGAAGGAGCAGGTATAAATGGACGTCTCTAAAACTGAGGGCGACTCCCTCCGGAGAATCCAGTCTGACCAGACCCTTGTTGCTCCGATCTGCCTCTCTTAATCCCTCTTACTCTTTTTCTTTCCTTTATCTTGTCTGACTCAATCTGTTGGGCGTGAATCATTAACCTAGGAAGATCAATCTCCCCGTTGATTATAGCAGATCTACATTCTTTCACCACATAACTCGACACCCCAGTTAGAAACTTGCTCATACTAGTCCTCGAGTCAGCCATCATATTAGGAGCGTACTTCGATAGCTGGTTAAACTTAAGATAATACTCCTTAACCGACATGGAGCCTTGTCTCAAATTCATAAACTCTTCTATCTCAGCTTCTCGTAACTTAAGAGAAAAGAATCTATCCAAGAAAGCATCTTGGAATAATTGCCAAGTCACAAGAGCGGTATCTTCCTCTCTACCCTTATTCCACATCTGCACCCAGTCATAAGCAACATCCTTCAAGCGATAAGAAGCCAGCTCCATACTTTCTTCCTCGATCATATACATAATCTGTGTAATTTTCTTTATTTCATCAATATAAATCTGTGGGTCCTCACCTGCTCTCGACCCATGAAACTCTGGCAGATTTATCCACAAAAAGTCACGAATTCGTTCTGCTGCCGAATTATTTTCCTGCAGAAGTGGAGCATTGGCCTGAGTATTGGTGGTAACTGCCTGGGCTAGCATCTGAAAAGCTTCCCAAAATTTGGCATGGGATACCGTCTTATGTAACAGATCAACGGGTTGAGGTTGGTTGTTGTTTCCGTGATCTTGACGTGGAGACATTTTCTGTCATAAGAATGCACGAATTAATAGTAGAAGAAAGCAGTTGTAAGCATGATAGACTCTTGTAGAAAGAAAGAAATGGCTTTTCCTAGAATGCCCCGCAGCCTCTTGATCATAGGTGTGGCGCGCTACACACCGCTGCTCAAGACTCTACGTAACGCGGCTTGTTAGACTCCCTAGGACTCTTCACAACCTTAGGCTCTGATACCAAGTTTGTAACTCCCCGAAATATCATCCCGAGATGCCACACGGTGCCCAAGGCTACACGTAGCCTCAAGCTAACCCTTTAAGCCAAAACACTACCCTTGGGTTCCAACACAACAACATACACGCTACGCTAAGGATATATATATATAAGTACATATCATATCACATCGCACATGGCATGGAATGTCGTTAGACTGTACATATATGGAATGTCTATACACAAGCCAACCCAACAATACACTGGTCTGACATAGTCTCTATACAGCAAAATCAACGAGCCATTGGACAACAACACCGAAACTAGAAACTTAGCCCTCAAACCATGAGGACTCACCATTGAAGGAACATAGATGCGACACTCAGATATCACTGTCGCGGCTGCGGCCGAGTACCTGAACCTACATCATGGTAATAATGTAGCCCATAGAGAAATATATGGGTCAGCACAAGATACGTACTGAGTATATGGGGGCGCATGCAAAATATAAATAATATCATAAATTTCGTAAAAACGTATATACGGACCATAATGACACACCTGGCTTGAGTGACATTGAATCATGCAGCTCATAATATCTTAGATAGGAAATGTAGGAGAAAAACCTCATAAATCATTATAGATCATCATAGGCAACTTGACTTACCACATCAAAACTCGGAGTGACTCGGTATTTCAATAAATATGACTCTTATGGATAGGGGAGTTTCCTATAACCGATAATACCACGTGAGCTACGTGGAATACCAACGTTTGAAACCCTCGGTGGAGGGAGCGTCATACTCTTTGCCAGGGAGTACGACCTTAAAACTGCAATAATCACAATCGGGCTCTCTGGCCAATAATATCATCATTAAACAACCCTACGGTGGCACATAGGTTTGAGAAAATACCAAATTTCCCTCTCGATGCTAAGTACTACTTCCCGACAAGCTCAGAACGCATTAGGAAATCCACCACAATATCACAAGGGTCTATCATAAAGACCAAATCAAATCTCTTTCTCGTTTATCAAATCATATCAATTTGTGGATTCCTAACTCAACATATTTTAGCTCAAAATATTTAATCTTTCTCAATATCAACAAGGTATCAATGCATTAAACCATAATTGACTTGATATTTGGACAAGGATATGAAGACTCAATACATAATATTTTCAACAATTTAACTCATCAAAACCATCCGAAAATACCAAGACTCATTGCAACTTCAATATCAACATTTCTCAATTTACCATCCAACTTTCATTTAAAGGTACTTGAGACATCAACCTATAGTAGGGATGTAGAATTTCCAATATCAATTATAAATTCATAATAAGGAAATAGTGGAATGATAGTATAAATCAAGGCTTAACAAATTAAATCATCATTCTCTCATAATCAAATACTTTTTGGACATAATTCCATCTCAACATCATACACATATCGGATGACATAATCCCATAGCTCATGGACAATAATATAAGATATAAAACCATATTTCCAAATCATAGTAAAACATGTAAAATCTCATGTTAATGTAATTCAACAAAAATACTGGGCACAAGATCGAAAGGATAATCTTGTTCAAAGCCCCACATACCTAAAAATGGAAGATGAATATGAACATCCGACTCCAGAACTATATTCTCGAAAATAAAGGGTGCTTCTCGAAGCCCTTAATATGATCAACTCGAATCCCAAATCAATTTGAAATTTCTATGGTTCAATCAAGAGACATAGAAGGATGAAATTTGGAGTAGTAGGATTGGAGTTTGAGCCTTAGGAAATTTTGGAGAAAAATGAGCTATTGAAGCTCTTAATGGACTTAAATCCATGGTTTACCCGAATGGATTGGAGTGGGAATGACCAAAATATCCTTATAAATCAAATAATGTTAAATCTGTCCTTTGGTGGACTGTTTTGATAGGCTGAAGTAGATTGACTATAACTTTTTGCTCCGATGGACAAATTGGATGAAACCAATTTCATTGAAAAGAGAACTTTCAGAGATTTCTGTTGATATATAGTAGCTCACCCATATCATTATGTACAAGGATTTATGATCGTTTGAAGTTGACCCTAAAATTCGCCTGGCCTAAGTATTTTTATCCTGCACATTTACTGTTCACCACTATTCACGGTTAGATTGGAATGATCATAACTCATTGTTCGAGTGTTCGTTTTGGATGATCCATATATCGTTGGAAAGCTTATTTGATGATCTATGGGATGATGGGTCGCATATCCAGAAATTCTACACAGAAAAATTATTAATCACGATAAAGAATAGAATTCAACACATTTTCGTTTGAGATCTTAACGAAAAATTTTTCCAGGGCATCACAAATTAATTGACCAATTTTATTTGAAATGATTCAAATTAAACTATTTTTAGTAATAACTATAGTGATTTAAATAAAATTAAACATGAATTGATGAGTTCACTTATAATTTCAATTAATTTCATAGTAATTACATGATTAACTAAGTGTATTCATCCTGAGTAGAGTGATCAATCAACCAATTTTATTTGAAATGATTCAAATTAAGTTATTATTAGTAATAACTAAATTGATTTAACTAAAATTAAAGATAAACTTACAATTTCAATCAATCTCATAGTAATTAAATGACTAACTAAGTGTATTCGTCATTAGTAGAGTGATCAACTGACCAATTTTATTTGAAATGAATCAAATTAGGCCATTATTCGTAATAACTAAAATTAAAGATGAATTGATAAGTTCACTTATAATTTCAATTAATCTCATAGTAATTACTGATCAATTATGTGTATTCGTCTCGAGGAGAGTGATCAATCGACCAATTCTATTTGAAATGATTCAAATTAAGTCATTAATAGTAAAAACTAAATTGATTTTAACTAAATTAAAGATGAATTGATAAGTCCACTTACAATTTCAATTAATATTCGTCCTTAATAGAATGATCAATTGATAAATTTTATTTGAAATGATTCAAATTAAGCAATTATTAGTAATAACTAAATTGATTTAACTAAAATTAAAGACAAGACCTTAGACAAGGGGACAAACATTTGAGTTCTCTTAAAAACATCCGAGCTTTAATATTTTAAATTATTTTCCAACATATATCCTATATGTTTGATAATTTTCAATCGATGAGTCATATATTGCAATAAGTTAGTTATCTATTGCAACAGATGTCTATATTTATTTGATAATTTTCAAAAGATGAGTTATTTATTGCAACAGGTTAGTCATCTGTTGCAACATGTGTCTATATTTATTTGGTTATTTTCAATAGATCTCTTTATCTATTTGGTCATTTCCAACAGATGTCTTTATCTGTTTGGTCATTTTCAATAGAATACTCATCTTTTGCAACATGTTAGTCATCTATTGATTCATATTAAGCCATTATATTAGTAATAATTAAATTGATTTAACTAGAAACATGAATTAATAAGTTCAATTACAGTTTCAATTAATCTCATGGTAATTACGTGATCAACTAAGTATATTCGTCCTGAGTAGAGTGATCCATTGACCAATTTTATTTGAAATGATTCAAACCAAGCCATAATTAGAAATAACTATATTGATTTAACTAAAATTAAAGATGAGTTAGTAAGTTTACTTACAATTTCAATTAATTTTATCGTAATTATATGATCAACTAAGTGTTTAGTCTTAAGTAGAATGATCAATTGACAAATTTTAGTTGAAACAATTAAAATTAAGCAATTATTACAAATAATTAAATTGATTTAACTAAAATTAAAGATGAATTGATAATTTTAAATTACTATTTCAATTAATCTCATCGTAATTACATGACCATCTAAGTATATTCGTCTTGAGTAAAGTGTTAATTGACCAATTTTATTTGAAATAATTCAAATTAAGATATTATTAGTAATAACTACATTGATTTAACTAAAATTAAATATGAATTGATAAGTTCAATTACGATTTCAATTATTCTCATATTAATTACACGACCATCTTAGTGTATTCGTCTGAGTAGAGTGCTTAATTAACTAATTTTATTTGAAATGATTCAAATTAAGTCATTATTAGTAATAACTAAATTGATTTAATAATTACAATTTCAATTAATCTTATAGTAATTACATGATCATTTAAGTGTATAATCTATTACAACAGATTTAACCTGTTGTAATAGATAAGTCATCTGTTGAAAATTATCAAACAGATATACACATATATTGCAACAGATTGGTCATCTGTTGTAACAAATATCTTTATCTGTTGGTCATTTCCAACAGATGACCAATCTATTGCAACATATGACTTTATCTATTTGTCATTTCCAACAGATTACTAATCTGTTGCAATAAATGACTAATCTATTGCAACAGATGTCTTTATCTGTTTGGTCATTTTCAACAGATTACTCATCTTTTGCAACATGTTAGTCATCTATTGATTCATATTAAGCCATTATATTAGTAATAATTAAATTAATTTAACTAGAATTAAACATGAATTAATAAGTTCAATTACAATTTCAATTAATCTAATGGTAATTAAGTGTGCTCGTCCTGAGTGGAGTGATCAATTAACCAATTTTATTTGAAATGATTCAAACCAAGACATAATTAGAAATAACTATATTGATTTAACTAACATTAAAGATGACTTAGTAAGTTCACTTACAATTTCAATTAATCTTATAGTAATTACATGATCAACTAAGTGTTTAGTCTTAAGTAGAATGATTAATTGACCAATTTTATTTGAAATAATTAAAATTAAGTAATTATTAGTAATAGTTAAATTGATTTAACTAAAATTAAAGATGAATTGCTAATTTTAATTACGATTTCAATTAATCTCATAGTAATTACATGATCATCTAAGTATATTCGTTTTGAGTAAAGTGTTAATAGACCAATTTTATTTGAAATGATTCAAATTAAGACATTATTAGTATTAAATACATTGATTTAACTAAAATTAAATATGAATTGATAAGTTCAATTACGATTTCAATTATTCTCATATTAATTACACGATCATCTTAGTATGTTCGTTCTAAGTAGTGTGATCAATTGACAGATTTTATTTGAAATGATTCAAATAAAGCCATTATTAGTAACAACTAAATTAATTTAATAATTACAATTTCAATTAATCTCATAGTAATTATATGATCATTTAAGTGTATAACCTATTGCAATAAATTTAACATGTTGCAACAGATGATTCATCTGTTGAAAATTATCAAACAGATATACACATATGTTACAACAGATTGATCATCTGTTGTTACAAATGTCTTTATCTGCTGGTCATTTCTAACAGATGACCAATCTGTTGCAACATATGACTTTATCTGTTTGTCATTTCCAATAGATTACTAATCTGTTGCAACAAATGTCTTTATCTGTTTGGTCATTTTCAACAGATTACTCATTTTTTACAACATGTTAGTCATCTATTGATTCATATTAAGCCATTATATTAGTAATAACTAAATTAATTTTACTAGAATTAAACATGAATTAATAAGTTCAATTACAGTTTCAATTAATCTCATGATAATTACATGATCAACTAAGTATTTTCATCATGAGTAGAGTGATCAATTGACCAATTTTATTTGAAATGATTCAAACCAAGCCATAATTAGAAATAACTATATTGATCTAACTAAAATTAAAGATGAATTAGTAAGTTCACTTATAATTTTAATTAATTTTATATTAATTACATGATCAACTAAGTGTTTAGTCTTAAGTAGAATGATCAATTGACCAATTTTATTTGAAATAATTAAAATTAAGCAATTATTAGTAATAACTAAATTGATTTAACTAAAATTAAAGATGAGTTGATAATTTTAATTACGATTTTAATTAATCTTATAGTAATTACATGATCATCTAAGTATATTCGTTTTGAGTAAAGTGTTAATCGACCAATTTTATTTGAAATGATTCAAATTTAGATATTATTAGTAATAACTATATTGATTTAACTAAAATTAAAGATAAATTTATAAGTTCAATTATGATTTCAATTATTCTCATATTAATTGCACGATCATCTTAGTGTGTTCGTTCTGAGTAGAGTGATCAATTGACTAATTTTATTTGAAATGATTCAAATTAATCCATTATTAGTAATAGCTAAATTGATTTAATAATTACAATTTCAATTAATCTCATAATAATTACATGATCATTTAAGTGTATAACCTATTGTAACGATTTAACCTGTTGCAACAATGATTCATCTGTTGAAAATTATCAAACAGATATACACATATGTTGCAATAGATTGGTCATTTGTTGTAACAAATGTCTTTATCTGTTGGTCATTTCCAACAGATGACCAATCTGTTGCAACACATGACTTTATCTGTTTGTTATTTTTAACAAATTACTAATATGTTGCAATAGATAAATAATCTGTTGCAACAAATGTCTTTATTTGTTTGTTCATTTTTAATATATTACTAATTTGTTACAGTGATCAATCTGTTGCAATAGATCTCTTTATCTACTTGGTCATTTCCAATAGATTACTCATCTGTTGCAACAGATGGGTCATCTGTTATCAATCTATCTTTAATTTTACTAAAATAGTAAATAATCTTGTGTTGTTATTTAATTTTAGTCTATGACCTTGCTCTCAACCAAACACATTCTTTCTTGTAATTTATTCTTTCCACTTTCGAACGCTAAAAAACCTACACCTCACAACATCTTAAAAAAATAGGTAGAATGAAAAAAAAATAAGAATAAACTTAGTCAATCAAATATAGATTTTCTCATTCATTACATAAAAAATATTTACAATGTTAGGTAGATCCGATAAAATAAACTACATATGATAAAAAAATATATAACCTAATTATTATTATTATTATTATTATTATTATTATTATTATTGTCAATCAAAAATATTGCGCAACAGACCCCCCAACCTTTGAATCCCACGAAGCACCCTTGCTCTCGCGGCGCCTAACTCTTACTCGAGTTCATGATTCAGCCTTTCAAGTTCCTACACGGTGTTAAGTAGAATCGCCATGTACCAAATCAGATCATTCATATCTAGAACATGCATGAACAAATAACATAAAACACTAACCACATATATACTACCAACTAGTAGTTTAACAAAAAAAATGTGAAACTTAATTAGAAAATAGATGCATGTTAATAATTTTCATATTAGATCAAGAAAATAAAACATACCTTAACGGACGAACAAGAAATTTATTTTTGAAAGAGAAGTGATTGAAGATATAATGGCGGTTTTATGCAAGACAAGATGCAAGAGATAGAGCTGAGGAGACCTATTTATAAAAGATTGAATAAGTGAGTAGCGAAGTGTGTTAGGCAAAAAATCATGACCGTTCACCTTAATTAAATCAAACTTAGTGACTTTTCGATTATTTAAATTAAAAATAGATTTAAATACAAAAAAAGTGAAAAGTCATAACTTTTTAACTTTTTGGTATTTTAGTTATTTAAATTAAATAGCTACAAAATTATTTTTATAATATTTTTTTATATTATTTATTTATGAATCATTTTTTTATTTAAATGATAGAAAAGTCATGGCTCTTGAGTTCTTCCAACAGATGATCTATTTGTTGCAACATAGGGTCCATTTGTTACAATAGATGACCCTTCTATTGCAACATATGACTCATTTATTGAAGTAATTGATTTATTTTTGCAACATATGATTCATCTATTGCAACAAATTGTTCATTTGTTGCAACAGATTATTCATTTATTAAAAAAATAAATCAATAGCAAGATTTATTCAATAGAAACAATAACAAATCATTATTTATCAATACACCATTTTTACCATGAGATTAATTGAAATCATAATTAACCTTACTAATTCATCTTTAATTTTAGTTAAATCAATATAGTTCTTTCTAAAGATGGCTTATTTTGAATCATTTCAAATAAAATTGATCAATTGATTACTCTACTCAGGACGAACATACTTAGCTGATCGTGTAATTATCATGAGATTAATTGAAATTGTAATTGAACTTATTAATTCATATTTATTTTAGTTAAATCAATTTAGTTATTACTAATAATGACTTAATTTGAATCAATAGATTACTAACATGTTGCAATAGATGAGTAATCTATTGAAAAAGACTAAACAGTTAAAGACATCTATTGAAAATGATCAAACAAATATAGACATTGTTGTAACAGATGACTAATCTGTTGCAATAACTAATTTATCTATTATAAATTATCAAACAAATATAGATATCTGTTGCAACAGATGACTAAATTGTTACAACATATGACTCATCTGTTGGAAATTATTAAATAGGCAAGATATATGTTGAAAAATAATTTAAAATACTAAAGCTCAAATGTTTTTAGGAGAATTCAAACATTTGTCCCCTTGTCTAAGGTCTTGTATTAAAGAATTGTCTTCAATTTTAATTAAATTAGTTTAGTTATTATTAATAATTGCTTAATTTAAATCAATAAATGACTAACCTGTTATAAACATCTGTTGCAACAGATGACTAACTTGTTGCCACAAATAGGCCATCTGTTGAAAAATAATTAATATACTAGGGAACTCAAATATTTTTAGGAGAACTCAAATGTTTGTCCCATTGTCTAAGAGATGTCTTTAATTTTAGCTAAATCAATTTAGTTATTACTAATAATTGCTTAATTTGAATCAACAGATGACTAACATATTGCATTAGATGATTTGTCTATTGGAAATTATCAAACAGATAAAAAATTTGTTGTAACAGATGGGTCAACTATTAGAAAGCAATTAAAATACTAGGGAACTTAAACATTTTTAGGAGAACTCAAACGTTTGTCCCCTCGATCCTTTTGCATTTGATGTATAATATTTTATCTTTGTCTTCTTTACCTGTTTTATGAAATTTTTCATGTGTTTTACTTATTCGTTGTGCCCCTGTTGAAATTTTTGGAACTTTTTAAGGTCCAATTTTGTTCGTATATCACTTGGACATTGCTTCATAGGTGATTTTGTAAGTAAAATTATATTTTTGTTGAATTTTTTATTTGGTGTATCTGCCACTGCTACAATGGATATAATCTACAATATTAATCCAACATATGAGTATCTATTGTAACAAGTGAGTAATCTGTTGCAACATATGACTAATCTATTGAAACAGATGACTCATATATTGGATTCATGTTACAACACTATAATATAAATCCAATAAATTAGTAATTTATTGCAACATATGATACATTTGTTGCAACAGATTACCCACATATTGTTGCAACATATGACTCATCTGTTGCAACAGCTTAGTTATATATATTCAACAGATTACTCATCTGTCGCAACAAATTAGTCATATATGTTGCAACAGATTACTAATCTGCGCAATAAATTAGTCATATATGTTTTAACAAATTAGTCATATATGTTGTAACAAATTACTAATTTGCACAACAGATTAGTCATACATATTGCAACAGATTACTCATTTGTTGGATTCACGTTATATGTTTTATCTATTGTTAAAAAACAGCAGTAGAAGATACACCCAGATGATAAATTTAACTAAAAAATAACAAACATAAAAAAATAACAAACACCAACAAATCAAGTTCCTCATTTTGTCATAACTAAAAAGCCCTAATTTTTTACCTGTGAAAATTGAAAAGAGACGATGAAGAACTCGAAGTTGTTGTCATTGAAATATTGTAATAGATTACTCATCTGTTGCAACAGATTAGTTATATATATTGCAACAAATTACTAATCTGTGCAACAGATTATTCATACATGTTGCAACAAATTACTAATTTGTGCAACAGATTGGAGAGAGAAACTATTGAGAGAAAGAGAGAAAAGAGATTGATTTGTTGAGAGAGAGAAGTTTTATCTGTGTGGGTTGATTTGTATTTTTAAAAAGATTAAAAAGTTTTGAAAATATTAATCAAGTCCACAATTAACCTAATCAAGTTTTTTAATTATGTTTGACCCTTTAAGTTGGTCAATGTCACCAATCCTTCATTCAAGACTTAAAAGTCACTTTTCCTTCAATTTTCTCAAATTACCAAGAGTATTTTGATAATTTTATGGTGCAATAAATATTTCAAAATCTACGTATGTCTCCTCAACTTATATATTTGAAACTTTCAAATGAGATGTGCATCATGTACTTTTTTACGAATGTCCAAACGAAAGACGTGCTGCCAACTGTAGTTGCAACAATCTAACTAGATTTTTATCCACTTATATAATCACTTTTGTATTGGTTGGACCAGTCTAGCAAGCTCAATTTTTTTACTTTTATACTAAACAATTAAAACAAGTAGGAAATAATCTTCCTCAAAGTTGGATCTTTTTGTACATTAGTGTTGCCAAAATGCCCGTTCCTTGCATAGGCACGGGTATTTAGTTTATTAATAATTTCAAACTTTGAAAATTGAAACTTTGCTCTAAATTTGAAGAAAGGAGAAAAACAAAGAAAACAATATAACTAAATTACTATAACTACAAATTTCATTAAATAGTCTGTTGGTTGATTATCTGAATTGTTACTTGTTGATGAAAGCTTGTTTTCCTATATTATAATATTTTTCCTTATTAACCCTTCCCCATCTTTTCTTTTCAATGTGAAATAAAATCTAAATACACCAAAATCACCACCACCGTCACTAATTGAAATGATCATTACTAAACTTACGACATATATACATCACTATAAATCATCTGTCTTTGATATCATCAATCAATACCTCATTCATAGCCATCAATTTTTATCATACTAAACCCTAAAAGTCTAATTTAATTGATAATCCAACACCTCATTGCAAATCTTTATTTAAAAGAAAATAATGATTCTTTTTAATAATAAAAGTTTTTTAAAGATAATATATTGCAAGCATATAAATATTTGTTGTGACCTTAAAAAGACTATATGAGTAAAATAAAAGAAAGAATAAGTAGGTATGCCACAAGGGGTGGAAATGAGAACTAAGATATATTGCTCACTTTGTGAGGTGCTTGCAACTCTGTCAGAAATTGAATCTTTTTTTTCTTCGCCCGAGAGCTGCACTGAAATATTATCTTTACCATTGGCCCGAGCTAAGTAGAAAATATCTATCATTAAATTTATGAATTAAATTTTAACTTTGAACCTTTTCAACACACGAGAGCTTATAACAAATTTAGACACATTATCATAATCATCCCTTTTGACATAAAGAGATTGCAACATTAAACAATTCAATATAAGCTTACAAATGTCATATTCACGATCTACATATTAAGCCGTATTTAGATGTAGATTTTTTAGTACGTAGAAAAAATAGTCATCATGTCACATGTGAAGTTTAATTTGACAAAAATGTTACATGCTAGTTATAGTGAACATCTTTTAGTAAACAAAATTTGTAACTAATATCAAAATTATTTTGTTATTGATAGACAAAAACACACTCTAAACAATATAACAAAAAAAGAACTATGTTATATATGAATATAAAAATATAACATAACCATTTGTAATAAATTAGTAATAACGGAAGAAATTATGATAAATTAGGAGATGAAAACCTAAAAATTGAGATGGAAGAAAACTGAAAATCATTTACCAAGAGGCTAACAATATCGTAGTTTTGCCATAACACCTATCACAAATACAAAAGATAAATAGTGAAATACATAAAATTAATTTCTCAAAACACTAAAACAAAACTACACATAAAACAATATAGGACGATCTCAAGAAAATAAAAATAAAATCAAAATCTAATATATAATTAAATTCTAGAAAGCAGTAGAACAAAAACTCTTAAAATCACAATATATATATATATATATATATATATATATATATATGTATGTATATATATATATATGTATGTATGTATGTATATATATATGTATGTATGTATGTATGTATATATTGTTTCTTACTCTATATTTACTTTCTTATGTCCAATAATTCCTTATAGTTAATGCTTTCAAAGAAAAAGATATACACTCTTAAAAAATTTAAATATTTCTAGACTTTTGGAAGTTTCAAATAAAAATACTGATGTTTTTATTCTTGTCAATCACAATTATTTCTCTCTTTCTATTTTTAAATGGTAAAAAATTAATTGGACATAGAACTTTGAGATTTTTGTAGTTGCAAAATTTTAGTGTTTTTTATTCTTTGTTTGTTTTCTTACATTCGGCGACTTCTTATAGTTAATGCGTTCTTCACAGAGCATAAGTTACTAAGTTGAGAAAATTGAAGGAAAGGTGTCTTTTAAGTCTTGAATGAAGGATTGGTGACATTGACCAACTTAAAGGGTCAAGCATCATTAGAAAACTTGATTAAGTTAATTGTGGACTTGATTAATATTTTTAAAACTTTATAATCTTTTAAAAAATACAAATCAACCTATCCCACACCCCTCTTCAATCCAAATCAACCAGTCTCTCTCTTCTCTCTTGATAGCTTCTCTTAACTCCCTCCCAACCAACAATTCTGCAAATTTCTCCTTTCAATGCTCGGCAACTTCAACCTTTGATGATAAATAGTTGGGCTTTGAGTTCCCCTCTCTAATCCAAATTAACTAGTCTCCCTCCTCTCTCTCGATAGCTTCTCTCAACTCTCTCCCAACCAATAGTTCTACAAATTTCTCTTTTTAATCCTCGGCGACTTCAACATTCGATGATAAATAGTTGGGCTTCGAGTTCCTTTTTGACTTCAACCTTCAATCAATGTGACAACCTTGCTCTATGGCTACAACAACTTCAAATTCTTCAATCTTTAATCGACGTGACAACCTTGCTTTCCTGCCATAACAACTTCAACATCATATCGTTCTTTTTCTTCTTTGATAGGAAAAATTTATGGCCTTTTTAGTTTTGAAAAAAATGAAGAACTTGAGCCAAATTCTCTTATATTATTGGTTAACAATTTCAATATTTGTTGCTTTAATTTAAAATGCAGTCTAAATAAAACCCTAATTTCTGGTATTTCTTCTCTTCTTTTTTTCGAAGTGAATTATGATTTTTTGTTGTTTGTTGTATTTTTTTGAAGTTTGATTTTTGTTTTTTGTGTTTATACAAATAAAACAACGAATTGGGTTGATTTGTTCTATTCTTGTTCTTGATAAAAATGGTGATATTGTTGTTTTTCTGTTGAATAAAATTGTGCTACTATTTTTTATTTTCTCCAACAGATTATCCATCTAATGCAACATATTAACCATCTGATGTAACAAGTTTATCATATGATGCAATAGATCAACCATCTGATGCACCAGAGGAACGATCAGATTAAAATTCTAATGCAACAGATTAATCATCTGATGCAACAGATTTAGCATATGATACAATAACTTAAAAACCTGATGCAATAGATTAACCATATTTTGCAACAGATTAAGCATCGAATAAAAAATTTGATGCAATTGATTAACCATATGATGCAATGAAATAACCATTGGATTAATGATTTGATACAACAGATGAACCTCCTATTGGATAAAATCCTATCAAATCTTCTAACAGGACATGTCTAAGACTTGATTTTTCCAACTGATTATTCATCTATCGCGATAGATGACCCTTATATTAGAAGAAATCTAAACAATATTGACCATTAATAACTGTTCTAACAGATCACTCATATTTTACAACAGATGTGTGACCTATTGTACAGACCATCTTTCTCAATAGATAAGTGATATGTTTTGTATTATCGCAAAAGATTACTCAGCCGTTGCTATAGGTTAGTTAACTATTCCGATAGATCATTCATATGTTACAACAGATGTGTGATCTGTTGTACAGACCATTCAGTTTTTTCAACAGATGAGTAATATGTTTTGTATTATCATAATAGATTACTCAGTCATTGCTACAGGTTATTTAACTGTTCCAACAGATCACTCATATGTTACAACAGTTGATGTTGCAACAGATGTGTGATATGCTACACAAACTATTTATTTTTTTCAATAGATGAGTGATATATTTTGTATTGTAATAGATTACTCATCCATTTCAACAGGTTATTTAACTATTCCAACAGATCACTCATATGTTGCAACAATATGTGATTTATTGTACAGACCATTCATCTATCTTAAAAGATGAGTGATATATTTTGTATTATTACAATAGATTACTCATCCGCTGTAACAAGTTGTTATATGCTGCAACAGATATACTACCTGGTGAAACAGATAAGTGATATGTTGGAATTATTATTTTACTATTTTGCTTGTTAGATTTATTGTTATCCATTTAATGATGCATTAATCAACTATAATATATTTTTTTATGTTCGTGTTAATTTTAGATAATATGGCTCCCAAAAGAACAGAAACCAAATCAAGTCTAAGTAAAGGAACAAGTGAAGCATTTAGGCTACATCCACCACTCTATGAGCTTGGTTTACAAGCGTTATCTCAATCAGGAGTAGAATATGATGAACACCGGGAGGAAAAATATTTTAAAAGAGATGATCCAAATGCTAATAGCCCTTCCATCGAAGAGTTGGTCAAAACCTTCAGCATTGATCATTATCCTATGAGAATATAGTGCGATAGTAACACAAATTTAATGGGTGATTTTGTGGTTAAGTCATCCATGGAAAAATCTTTCGACGTCTTTAGAAAAATACTTTGAGAACAAAAATTGGATGCTTATTTCTGGGACAGCTGCTTTGGGAAATATTGTGATTTGCCGAAGGACAACAATGCTCGTTTCCAAATGAAAATGGTATATGAACTTCTCAAGTGTAGGTTTATGTATGAAAACAAAGATAAGATGGATGAGGTGTGGATAAATTACCGTGGCATGCTTGTTTGTTTTGGTTGGAAGGAGTTTACCATAGTTACTAGATTAAAATGTTATCCTCCTTCTCAAGTTATACCTATTCTAACCCCAAAAAAGTACCCCACACACCCAATAAAGGCAAAGGCAAGTCATGTGATCGTGATGACCTGGTGTTCATTGTTGGTCCAAGCTTCAGAAACAAAAATTCAATAGAAGCGTTGAAAGGTTAAGGACTTTCAAAGAAGCACAAACAGTTATTGTGTTTGATTTGGTTTGCACATAATATTATTTGGGCGAGAGACATTAACAACAATATAAACATTGGTTTAATAAAGCTCTCCGAGGATCTTGAGGCATTTAACAGCTATCCTTGGGGTTATGAAATATTCAAAATGACTGTCAAATATTTGTTGACTCCGTTAGCGCCAAATACAGTGAACTTATATTGATTTCCATGGTAAATATTTCTTTCTTTTATTATGATATCATTCATTTTTTTTACTAATAATGGTTTTGATTTATTGGCGTTATTTTATAGGCTTGGGTGTCTGAAGCCCTTTCTTATTTGAGACAACAAGTGAACTACCAGGAAGAAGTTTTCTATCCAAGAATCTTGAGATGGTTGTCGGCCAAAACAAATAAAAATACAAAATTTCTTGATCTCTTCAACCCCTTGAAGGATATAGTAAGTATAATTATAATTAAATTTTTATTTAAATTAATGATTTTTTTGAATGATCTAATCATCATTCTAATATATATAATGATTTATGTTAGATTGTGCATCCGTCGCTAGTTTCGACCAATCGAGAGTTGAAGATGCCATTTTTTCTTACTTATGATCTGTGGAAACTTTATCGGACCCTAAGGTCATCGGCAGAATAAAAATGAAATTGTGTGGAGCAACAACCATTATAAGAAAAATAATTTTGGAGGGTGGGCTTATTATTGTTGATGGTATTAGTGGTGATGGAGCGGTTGGTGGTGGTAGTGGTGCTGCTATTGGTGCTAATGATGCTTCTCTTATAATATTTAAAATAAACCATTATGAGTATGATCATACTGATTATACAAATTTTTCCTCTCCCAGCAAATGTTCTGCATGCAAATGTCAAGACTGCAGGGTGAAACATTATGTAGTGATTAATGCTATTAATAAATTAACTACTTCTATAAAGGAATTGACATTTAAGAGGGGTGTCATTCCATCAAAGACAATTTTATTTCCATCCACTCCATTATAGATTAAGGTTAAGATGAGAAAAAAGTGATTTCCAAGGCATTATCAAGCATCCAAAAAAATAAAATTGTAACTTCTCTGTCCGTGTGCTATACTGAGCAATGTATAATGTCCAAAGAAGAGCAATACGAGCTGAAGAAGGTGAATATATATGTCTTCCAACTAACAAACAGACACATTTCTATTTCAATAGATGACATATCTACTGAAAATTATTAAATAGATATATATATATATATTTGCTGCAATAGTTGACTAACTTGTTGCACCAAATAAAGTATCTGTTGTGACGTATGTCTCATCTATTTTTGCAAGTGAAATAGCTCTTCGTACCGCTCTTATTTGTACCAATAGATGACCTATCTGCTGCAATAGATGAGTCATATATTGCAATAGATGGTTCATTCGTTGGAAATTATCATACAGGTCTTCCTCATGTAGAAATTTATCCCAATAGTTGATTCATTGTTGCAATAGAAATATAATCTATTTGGGATAGTTTAAAATATGAAGATCTATTTGATTTGCTAGAACAGATGAGTTATCCTTTTCCATTTTGTTGTATCTCCGTGATTAACATTGACCAATTCTGGCTTTTCAGGTGGATGTAGAAGCTACTACTAAACAACATTTACAATATACTACTCTTTTTATAGACATACGAAGAACAGAAAGCGCAGAAATTGTACATAAGCGACTATAAAGATTCACGACAAGAAAAGTTGAATTTCATAGCAACGGATGGAGAACAACTTGTCCATATTGAGCAGATCTTTATTGCTTGAGTTTATCAAAGTAATAACCTCAACCCTCCTTAGAAATCCTTGGCATCAATACTTAAATTTTTGACGTATTTGTTGAGATCTGTACCCATAACAATTATTTTACATTTCATTTATTACTTGATTTATTTTAGATAATTTCTTAAGGCTTCAATTTATTTTATTTTATCTATAAATTTATTTTTTTCCTTAGATTTGAATATATTAATTAAAATGGAATACTAGATTCAAATATTGCAACTGCTAATGTATCTGTTGCAATAGACGATACATCTGTTGGAAAATATCAAACAGATTTAGGCATATGTTGCAACAGGTGGATAATCTATTGGAATTTATCAAACAGGTCTTCCCACTATTGCAATAGATAGACTTTATAGAAACATCAATATAATGCAATAGATAATCAACCTATTGCAACAGATAAAATATATGTCAGAACAGGTAGAATATCTGTTACAATGGATGGAGAATCTATTGCATTATAAAAAATCAACTTTCATTGGACATAAAAAATTGCCACTACATGTAAAAAAGTAAAATTAAATTGAAATAAAAAAGGCGAAACCCATCAACAGTGTTTAGTTCAAATACCTAAAATAGATTAGGCATCATCAAGTAGACAGTGTTCATTTTAAACACGTAAAATCAAATAGGCATCAAATGTGTCAGGTTGACACTTTTTGCTGGCTTGGCGTCTGATTTGGCCCCCAATGGTCATTCCCCCCCCATTGTCTTATATATTCATCTTCTTACTAAAATTCAACCCTAAATTCCCAAATCTTCTTCTTCTTCATCATCTTTTTTTTATCTGTTCAAATTCTTCAAATAATTTACATTTGGTCTTTCTTTTCTTTATTTTTTTTCCAACTGAGCTTGACAATGTTGAGCGCATCTTCCACTATTTTTTATGATAATGATTTTCGATATTGTAAGTGCGGTCATAAAGCTCTATTGAAGTCTTCTTGGACTCAATAAAATCCAGACCGTAGATTTTTTACTTGTAAGATTTCAAAGGTAATATATTTTTATTTAATTAGTTGATTAATTATTGACTTGTAATTATTTTGCCATTGTGTTATTTTTATAGAAATTGGGTGGATGCGATTACTTTGATTGGTATGAAGAACGACACCCTTCACAAGTAAATCGTGTAATCTGGGGTTTGTTGAACAAAGTCAAGGCTTCTGAAGATAAACAAAATCGAGCAAGAAGATACTACATTGTTGCCGTTATTGCTACTGGTTTGGTGTTGTTGGGTACATGGATATTCAAGCCTAATTGCTGAAATTTCATGGTGGTGTATTTGCTACTGGTTTGGTATTGTCGAGCACATGGATATTCAAGCGTAATTATTGCAAAATATCAAATAAATTCAGGCATATGTTGTAAAATTTAGGTTATCTGTTGGAAATTATCAAACAAGTATTCCAACTGTTGCAACAGATTAGACTTAGATTAGATAGAAATAACATCGGCATAATGCAACAGATGATCAAGCTATTGCAACAGATAAACTATCCGCCAGAATAGATATAATATATTTTACAACAGATTGACAATCTACTGCATTATAAAATCTTAACTTTCATTAGACAAAAATTATTGCCACTACATATACATGTAATTTAAAGTAAAGTGTGACTTGAAATAAAAAATTGTTATTTCACAGGCTCTTCTATATACACAGGCTCCAAGCGTCTAGTTAGTACCCCATAAGCCCAGACCTCTTACAGGTTTGCCACAATATTGTTACACAGAAAGGTCATTCGCTTGTCCATTTCTGTGCCGGTCAGCAAACATTCGATGTGTACAATAGCGTGCTAGCCGTACACGTAATCGATATTATTTTGAAGGTTTGTGCCTTTGTTTTGACCTTCAAAATTCCATAATTTTTTCATCAACACTTTCTTTAGTAAATGATTCATCAGATTACTCTCCCTCAACAAGATGGGTAACAGCTCCATTAGTGGCTGTACGTGTAAAAAGAGATCAACCTCGTCGATGACAGGTTTGTTGCAGTCATAAACTTTGATCTTTTCCTCTTTGAGTAGTATCTCAATAGCCTGATAATGTATGCCGTACATGCTAATGACTGCAAGAATCCTCTTTGCCTTGGTCCAGCTCTTTCCGTGTGGATTACTCCTTTTGAGGCTTTATATGTGTCATGATCCAATTTACGAGTCATGATAACACGTAATCTATCCCGCCTATAGGTAAGCCAAACCGTTACCCGGAGTTAAACACAATGGGTTAAGTTTGTGGAAAATGCCCAACATAGGAGGAAATTAACAACACAACTTATAAATAAGCATAGTATTTGAAATATATAAGATAGTCAACATAGATATCATCCCACAACCTGGAAGAGATAGTACAAGAGCATCTAGTAATAATAATACAACCCAAGTATCTAAATAGTCAATGACATCTGTCTCAAAGCAAAATACTGAACATAGAAAGATAAAAGGAAATAGGCGACTCTGGCTTCAAGAGCTTACCCTATCTTCGGATATCAACACAGCACAATCGTCGATCAACAACGTTAACTGTCAGATCTGTACAAAAAAGATACAGAAGTATAGTATGAGTACCAAAAATATGAGTACTCAATAGGCATCATCGGGTGACTAAGCCAAATCATGATATAAGTATAATAAAATACAAGTTAATATAACTAAGTCAAGGTATAGACAACCTAAAGTAACTCCAACATCAATGTGCATAAATAGGTAAATAAATCGAAATAATAGCATAATGTGGCATAAAATATCAACACATGCAATCATAACTACAAAATTGGCTCCCATACGCCAACTAGTAAGGAAAAGTAAACAACCCATCGCAAGCCTCCATAAGCCTGAAAGGTACAAACAAGAAAGAATAACTCATCACCGTCTTTTATCAACTCTCATAATACAATTGAAATTCATCCATGTTATACCACACTATAATCATTGATTGTCCATATTCATCATTTTCCAATTAATCAACACTTATTAACTAACTATCATCTGATAACTAATCCTCATGTATCAATAAATCATCCTTTATCAACTAAACATCACTTATCAACTAATCCTCATATAGCGGCTAATAATCACTTATTAACTAGTCATTGTTATCAAATAACCAATATTTACAAACTAACCAACATTTATCAACTAATTATTATATCACTAGAATTCATTCATATCATACCATATTATAACCATTTTCTCATTTTCATACTTAGCTAGAATCACTATTGTCAATCTCACATCTCGATACTGTCATATCATAATCAGTATGACATTATAGTAGAAGGGGTATATATCTAGACTCAAACCGATATGGATATTCAATAATATCCTCATAAATATCATCGTCCACATCATCATCGCAATATCATCAATATCATAGCCATTCTCTGAATTTCTACCAGGTGCAGATAATCGATATCATCATCAATATCATATCTATCCTTCAAATTTTTGTAGGGTATAAATATTCGATATCATCATCATTATCATCATCAATATCATAGCCATCCTTCTAATTTCTACAAGGTAAAATTAATCGATAGCATTATCATTATCCAAACTTGAATTGGTATTTGTATATTTCATAGCATAAGTAGTATTCGAACTTATACCGATAATCATATCATCAATATCATGGCAAATAGCATAATCATTAGAATATTTAATAGCATAACCATTAACATAATATATTACCATGATCAATAATCATAATCAAAATCATGAGCTAGCATAAATAATATCAAGATTCCCAATATAGTAAATAAACACGATCTTTAACTTAGTCAATAGCATAATTGCTAATATAAGCAATAAGCTTGTTCTTTATCACAATCCAGAACATATTCTCCAATATAGTCAATAAACATGATCGCTAACATAATCAATGTGTACTATTAAGCGTAGCTAATAACTTATCAATAGCCTAATCAATGGCTCATCATTAGCATAATAGATAGCTCATCATTAGTATAATTGGTAGCTTATCAATAGATAATCCATAACAAAATCTATAGTTTATTCATAGCATGATCAATAACTTAATTGCCAATGTTTTCATTAAGCATGGGCTCTAGCATGAACAATAGCATAAGAGCAAATATATCAATAAGTATGATCACTAGAGTAGTTAATAACTCATTCATTGACTTAATCAATTGCCTAATTAATGGCTTAGTTAATATTGTAATCAAGGTCTAATTCAATAGTATATTTGGTAGCCAAATCAATAGCATATACAATAGCTCATCAATAACATAAGCTTAATCAATAACTCATTCATGGCATACTCGTTAAGCATTACTTCCAACGTCATCCATCATAACCAACAAGTACTAAAAGGTCTAAATATCACCGAAATAACCATCTTCCTAGATGTACTCAAACGTATCAAACGTTCTTCAATAACTATCACAAGTCTTGGCCTAAGTTGGGTCGAAGAGCCCCACTTCTAAATCCTCGAAATTATTTACCAAGCAATGTCTACCCCAGACTAGGTTAAAGTATCTAAGTCCATTATTAGATATCGAACAAGCCACAACTAGCTCTAGGATATCAATTCCTCCTAATGTGGAGCAACTAAGCAAATTCCACATAAGGTAAGGAAATTTGGGTAGGTTTCATCCTAAACTCAAGTTTCTAAAGTAATCTCCTTATTAGCCCAATCAATCGCCAAATCAATAACATATATAATAGATCATAAATAACATAAGCTTAATAAATAACTCGTTCATGGCATACTCGTTAAGAATTACTTCCAACGTGATCCATAATAACCAACAAGTAGTAAGAGATTTAAATATCACCGAAATAACCATCTTCCTGGATGTATACAAGCATATCAAAGGGTCTTCAATAACTATCACAAGTCTTGGCCTAAGGTGGGTCAAAGTACCCACTTTTAAATCCCCAAAATCATTTACCAAGCAATTCCATATCAGACTAGGATAAGGTTTCTAAGTCCATTATTAGGTGTTGAACAAGCCAAAACTAGCCCTAGGATAACGATTCCTCCTAATGTAGAGCAAGTAAGCTAATTCCACCTAAGGGAAGACAATTTGGGTAGGTTTCATCCTAAAATCAAGTGACTAAGGCAATCTCCTCATTAGCTTAATAACTAGAGCATTTCCGACCTAAGAATAAGCCTACAAGGTCAACTTCACCTAAGGTAATGGTTAACTAGGCTACTCATACCCAAAATAATATCCAAAATAGCCTAAATGACCCAACTAATCCCAAGTATTTCAATTTATCATACAAAAACCTAAAACCCATCCCAAATTTAACACAACATCATAAACATACTATGAATTAGCTCAATCTAACAAGGGGTAAAACTTAGCCTACCTAGGCGTCGAAAAAAGCTCAAAATATCCGCTAAATCACCACATTTCCCTTTCAAAAAGCTTCTACAAGATTCCAAGATATTAAAATCACATTCTACTCATCAATATAAGAATAATGATATCCATATTGCACTATTGTATTTCGGTTCCAAAAATCTCATGTGGGTCCTATTAATGAAAAAATCACATATCTGAAACCAACCCAACGTTCCCTCCTTCTCAAGGAGTCATTACCCTCAAGAATGGGTGAAATTTGAGCTAATTTGGGGCTAAAATCAAGCCTCCAAGGTTTTGAGATTTTCAAACAAGAAATGAGAAAATCTACTATGAAAAGTGTGAAATATTACCACAAATCGGAAGAAAATCCTATAAATAAGTGTTAGACAAGATCCCAAATCACTCACAAGCTTTAATTTTAAGCTATCTCACAATTTAGGGTTTTACCTCTCTTAGAACAGATGAAGAATGGGCAAAATCATCTAAAAAGGGTCTATTTAAACCCATACCAAGTCCTCGAGTATCGCTATCACGATATATTAGGATTGCACAAGGAGTCGCTTTTATGTTATATAGCAATCACAATCGCGACCAGCCTGATAGAGGGTAAATCGCATTTGGCCTATGCAATTTATAGCTTAAATCATAAATCTTATACCGCGATCGCGGTTGCACTAGATCATGGTGCATTAGATTTTTCTATGTTCGAAATAGAGTTCGATCGGGTGTTCGGAATTCGTTCACAACCCTATATACTAAAAAAAACTATCCTACCACACCAAATCCAATGTTTCAGACTCAATGACACCGTCAAAATTTCCATCCAAGGTCATTTCAACAAAAAGTAGGTCCCATACCTAATTTCCATTTTCTTAACTTCCCAGCCAATAGGTCTAAATGAGCCCGGGTGCCTTGAAACCCGAACAAAGAGTCCACCTTGCCCAATCAATATTGTGGAGCTGCTGGAACAGTTAGAATTTGCATTCAAGGTAATTTCACCTGGTGGCCATATTGGTTCCAAAAACCAAATGAATTGCCTTATAACCAATTGTCAATTCCAGGAAGTCATAAGTGACTTGGGGCAACTAGAGAAAATCTCTAATGGCAAAAATAAGTAGAAATATGTAAAATGACCTAAAGTACTATTACAATATCCACTACTAAAGAAACTTTTGTTCGTGAAAGTTAAAGGATTATGATATACCTAAAGCGTCGAATAGGTGAGGATATTGGGTACGTATCTCGCTTTTGATCTCCCAAGTAGCCTTCTCTACTGGGTGGTGCTTCCACTGAACCTTAACTTTAGGAATCTCCCTAGTGCATAACAGCCTAACATCACTAGCCAAAATGAGCACAGGCTCCTCCACGAAGGTCAAACACTCATCTAACTGGACTAAGTTCTATTTAAGCACATGAGATAGATTAGGAATGTATCGCCGCGACATGGAAACATGGAATACCGGATGGACAACAACAAAATCTATAGGTAAAGCTAACTCATAAGCCACCGCACCAACTGTGAGAAGAATCTTGAAAGGTCTAATATATTTAGGATTGAGCTGTTCTTTTCTCCCAAGCCTCATCACACCCTTCATGGGTGATACTCAGAGGAATACTCGATCACCAACTCCAAATCTCAAGGAATAGAGTCTACTGTCTGCATAGGCCTTCTACATAATTTGAGATGCTCTCAACCTATCCTTAATCACCCTGACTCTATCCAACAACCGTTGAAGGAAATTGGTACAATGGGGTCAAATCTCAAAAGTGTCAGACCATACAATTAGAGAACTACATCTCCTACCATACAAAGCCTTAAAAGGATCCCTCTCAATACTTGAATGATAATTGTTGTTATAAGCAAACTATGCCAAGGCTAAGTGCTCCATCTACTGGCCTCCAAAATCCATAACAAAGGTTCATAGCATATCCTCAAGCATTTGAATAGTCCATTTGGACTGGCAATCAATCTGAGGATAGAAGGTTGTACTAAGGTACCCAAATTCTCCTAAAAATCTCTCCAAAAGATAGAAGTGAACACAAAACCCCAATCTGAAGTAATAAATATGGACATGCCATGCAAGTGGACTATCTCATGCACATAGATATGGGCTAACCTCTAGCACTGAAGTACATTTGAGTAGGAAGGAAGTGTGCTAACTTTGTCAATTGATCAATGATGACAAAAATACCATCTAAACCACATGAAGTATGAGGCAAACCACTAACAAAATCCATGGTAATTCTCTTTCATTTCCACTAGAGAATAGACAACATATATGTTAATTCACCTAGTCGCTGATGATCGGCCTTTCCTACTGACAACAAAGGCAATAAGCTACAAAATTTGCCATATCTTTCTTTATGACACTCCACCAATAATGCTATCTCAAATCTCTATACATCTTAGTTATGCTTGGATGAATAGAATATATAGATCTATGCCCCTCGTACTGGACCAAGTGAATTAAGTCATTAATCCTCGGAAATCAAATGTGGCTATCAAATCTCAAAATGCCTTTAGAATCTAGGGTGATCCTTTCAGACTCACCTCTCAACACCTGATCAAAGAAGAAGAAAATCTTAGTATCCTCAATCTAACGATCTTGAATCTACTCAAAAAGTAAAAACCTTACCTCAACACTAGCAAGAATCCTCCTAGGATCTGAAATATCAAGGCAAATCATCAAGTTGACTAAGGACTAAATGTCCCATGCCAACGGCCTCTGAGAAACAAAAATACAACCTAAACTACCCATACTTACTGTCATCCGACTCAAGGTATCTGCTACTATATTCTCCTTAACTGGATGATACAAGATAGAAATATCATAATCCTTAAGCAACTCCATCCATCTACATTATCTTGTATTTAGATCCCTCTAGGTATTTATGCTCGTGAACCTTAAGCTATCTCTAAGAAGTAGCAATAACATGACCCTGATACATAAGAACACATCCTAGACCAATACCTGAAGCATCACAATATACAGTGAATCCCTTACCCCCTAAAGGAAGAGCTAGAATAGGAGAGCATCTATAAAACTGTAAAGCTGCAAACCTCAGTCAGAGATGTAGGTCTAGCCCAATCACAAATCACCTCAATCTTAGTTGGGTCTACCATAATACTATCTTTAGATACCACATGCCCAAGAAATGTCACTAACTCAAGCAAAAACTCACACTTAGAGAACTTGGCAAAAAACACATGATCTCTTAAGGTTTAGAGAACGATCCTCAAATATTGTACATGCTCCTCTCTACTTCTAAAATACACAAGGATGTTGTAGATGAACACAATCACAAAGGAATTCACGTAAGGTCTTAACACTTGGTTCCTAAAATCCATAAATGCAGTTGGGGCATTAGTCAAACCAAATGAAATCACTAAGAACTCATAATGACCATAATGAGTCCTACAAGTTGTCTTCAAGATATCCTCAACCTGAATCTTTAATTGATGGTTGCCATATCTCAAATAAAACTAATCAAACAAATCATCAATGTGAGGCATATGATAATAGTTCTTCGTTATCACCTTATTAAGCTATATATAATCAATACACATACACATGGATCCATCTTTCTTCATTAAAAATAGTACAGGAGCTCCCCAGGAAGAAACACTTAATCTAATAAGACCATTAATAAAAAGATCCTGAAGCTAAGAATTTGGCTCCTTAAGCTCAATAGGAGCCATACAGTAAGGTGCTAGGTTCGAGATCAATGGCAAACTCAATCTCATATATAGAGGAAATACTAAGTAGGTTGATAGGGAATACATTAGGAAACTCAAAAACTATAGGAACAAAGTTAAGTGACAGACTCTCCACACTAGTATCACAAATATAAGCAATATAAGTCTTGCAACCCCTCAAAATAAGCCTACTGGAACAAACATAAGATATAATCCCTATTGGCTCATGGCCCACTACTCTCTGTGATATGACTGGGGGTATATCAGGCATGGGTAAGGTGATGGTCTTGGCAAAACAAACCATAACCACATGATAATGGCATAACTAATCCATGCCTAGAATCACATCAAAGTCCACCATATCTAGAATAATAAGATTAGCATGAGTATCAACATCTCTAACAATCATAACATAGGATTTGAACACTCGATCCACTATAAAAAAATCACCCACAAGAGTAGATACACATAATGGCATGGATAATAAATCCCAAGATAACTCTAATCATGGAACATAATAAGCAGATACATAAGAATAAGTGGATCCCAAATAAAATAAAGTAAGGGTGGACTTATGGCACACCAAAATTTTAGTTGTAAAAATAACATTCAAAGACTCAGTCTCAAGTCTAGGAGGTACTACATACAACTGACCATGCCCACCACCTGGCTGGACTCCTAACCGACCTCCTATCCTGCCTTCTTGAGAACCTCCTCGAGTATACTAAAAACCACCTTACAAACCTGAGAACCACCTCTAGCAAAGAGATGAACTGCTCTAATAGAGGGACCAATCTGATCTGAAGCAACAATCACCCCATAACTAGGGCAATCTCTTGAATAGTGACCACGAGCTCCACAACTATTACATGTACTAGAAGATGAACTAGAACCAACAAATTTGGTTGACTTAGAATAACCACAACATCTAGAATGACCAGATAATGAACCTCTAGAAGACTGACCACTTCCCTAACCAAAGCAATTACTAGACTAGACTGATCTTTGTCAGTAATCTACGAGTTGCCTGAACAGGTCAGCTAGGCTGACTCTGAGATTGATAGGATAGATGCGGAGGATATCTACTATGAAAATGGATATCTCTGAATTAGGAACTACTACGACTCCTACTGAAGCTACCATGATGTCTAGAACTCTTATCGCTGCTCGTATGGGTCTCAAGATGCATCTTATCCATCACTTGAGCATAATCTAAAACCTCAGCAAAAGTCCTACCCGCAACAACCATACTTTGAGTAGACATATGAAGAGAAAGTCTCAACCCTCTAAGAAAGTGTCATGACTTGAGGCTACCCCGTAGTCATGATAACGGTGCTTACGACCTCAAGTAACCACAAGCTAACCCATGAGCTGGTACCTGCTGTGAGCACTGAACAAAATAGTAATACAACACATGTATGTAAGGTAATATGATAAGATTCTATAACATAGGATACTGAAATACGTATCAAAACATGTCTAAAATATCTAATAGAATACAAGAAACCAACTGTCTATCTAAAAATAACTGATAATGCTGAAATAACTGACTGACTGTCTAACTGATTGTATGAAATCCTCTAAGCAGTATGAGGAGTTTATGGGACAGACCCCCAACTAACTCCAACTGACTGAACATAAGAAAACACTAAAGTTAAAAAAATAAACAAATTATGACCTCAATGGATGGGGACTCACCACTATTACTGCTGAGTAATGTTGAGTTGTCTAAGAGTGGTCGAGAAACTATGCGTCCAAACTAATGTTATAAGACAACATAGCGCCAAGCAAAGTATGCAGTTAGTACTTTGAATGTACTAGTATATGAGATGACTAGCTGAAATACATGAGGAATCTGAGCATAAATCCATGAACATATAATATCTGAGAATGCAAGACCAAACATAAACATGATTCTGAGATTCTATAATCTAAAATACTAAAAGCTGTATAACTGAATAACTGAAAATCTATACACTTGGGAAAGCAAACTTGAACAGATTGCATTGATTACTATACTGAGACTATGGGAGGTATCATGTAACCGACATGCCCCAATCTGAGCTAATTAGGGTCCAACCTGTAACCCTAGCTGAAAGGGTGTCAGTATCATGCCACGGGTACTAACACTAGTTGAGTGGATAAACTAATCTATTGTCCCGAAGGACCAGAGTGTCAAGCCTAAACTGATGGGTGACCCCTTAGAGGAAGTTAAGCCTAAACTGATGGGTGACCTCTCATATCCTATATTGTATATGTAGTTCTAGAATATAGGGACTACTACTAATGGCTCTGTCTAATTGATGGAGAACACGCCATCCCTGCATTCGCTCGATGCTAAATCCTACACCCAACTGAACTGACACCGGTACTAAATTGAACTAAGTATAACTGAACATTATTTCTGATAACTGATAGTGCTCATCATGATCATAAATATCTGAGTAAATAACAAGGTTCTTGGTTTCACTAAATTATTACTTGAAAGATCTGAAATCATGTAAAACACATTGGTATCGGGTGTTTATGACCCACCAGCACTGAATGATCATGAAATAAAATATTAAGGCTTAAAACTGTAGTATGAAATCATGATTCTAAAACTCAAAGTATAGACATTTCAGCAAGCATGTGAGAATTATAAATTTGAACATAGGAGTGTCTTAAACATGAGGAAACAATATGATTACATGGCTGAATTTTTATTTTAGGGATTTATTCTGAAATCAATTGAACATGGCATGGGAATCACAACACTTAAAACATGATATGACTCATTTCACTTGAAAACACTTGTAACCATAACTTGACATTGAATTAACAAAAGATTCATGGATTTATTTCATCTTGAACATGTATAAAATCGTAAATTAAACCAAAAGATGATTTTTGGGCTCCATGGGTGAAAGGAACCAATGGATGAACACCCCACATACCTTAACAACTGAATTCTTGAAGATTTTTTGGATGGGAAGCTTGAACGCTTGATTTTTTGAGAATGAAGCATTAATTTGTTCTTAGGGAAGATGGAGGGTTTTCTTGGGAGCAATTTGAGTGAAAGAGGTAAATAATGCCCTTTTGAACCCTAATTCATGTTATGAATGATATAGGATAAGGAAAAATAACCCAAATGCCCTTTAGCTTAAAGGCCAGGGGGTGGAAGAATGGGCATGGGTGCACTACGGGCTCTAGATTGGCGGGGTAAGCCCCACGCCGCGAGCTCCAGTCTGATGGACTAGAACGGGTGCCGTTGGTACTATCCCAGTGGACAAGACCGGGTGCTGTGGGCTTATCCTGGTGGGTCCACTTATTTTATTTTCCAAACACACCCCTACGCCCATCCAAAAAACCCAAAATTTACCCGAGACATACCTTTATTAACCCCAAATATGTTTTAACATAAAAATCAATTTCTCGAGGTCGAGAAGACCAAAGTAAAAATCATCAAAGCTTAGGGGTCTTGAAAAAGTCTTAAGTCCTTAGAACTTAGTGAAAAATCAAAGCCTTGTACCCCTTAAGCATACAACTAAGAGCTTAATCGAGCTTAAGATCTTACAGGGTATTACTATATCTCCCCTTTGGGAATATTTATCCTCTAATAAGACTGGTTAGACTGAGACTACTGAGGAAACTAAGATTATATACTGAACATGCATGACTTGAAACATAATTACATTAATGAATCTAAAACATGATCATGAACTAAACTGATTTCGTGAATAAATATAGTGACATGAGATTGGTTACATAGCTAAAATTGAGAACGCAAAAGAGTTAATCTAAGAAAGATCGTTACCTTAAGCTGAATCTGTGTTTGCATAGAAAAGATGAGAGTACTTGGTTCACATATCTGCTTTTGCTTCCCAAGTAGTTCCCTTAACAGATTGATTTCGCCAAAGAGCTTTAACCAAGGGAAATTCTTTATTCCTTTGCCTACGAATCTGATGATCAAGGATCTTAACTAGTACTTCTTCATTAGAAAGGCTATCCTTAATGCCCATATCTTCCAAAGGAACAACTATAGCTTAATCATCAATACATTTATTTAACTAGGAAACATGAAATACCGAATGTATTGATGCCAAATCTGTAGGAAAATCTAGCTCATAAGCCACTTCCCAAACTGACTCAAGATTCTATATGGGACAACATAGTGAGGACTAAGTTTCCCCTTCTTGCCAAATCTCTTCACTGCCTTCATAGGCAAAATCTTCAAATAGGCTAAATCATCAACCTCAAACTCAAGATCTCTTCTTCTCACATCTGCATATAATTTCTAATGGCTTTAGGCTGTCTTCAGCCTCACCCATATCAACTAAACTTTCTCCATCTCATCAAACACTAAATTTGTCCCTATCAAAGTAGCTTCACCTGCCTCAAACCAGCAAATATGAGATCTTTATCTCCTTCCATAGAGAGCCTCAAACGGAGCTGTTTGAATACTGGAGTGATAGCTATTGATATAGGAAAACTCAATCAAAGGTAAATGGTCATCCTAACTACCTTTAAAGTCAATATCACATACCGTCAATATATCATCTAAGGTCTAAATGATCCTCTCTATTGACCATCTATCTGAGGATAAAAAGCTATACTGAGATAAACTTGGGTACCAAGAACCTTCTGAAAAGCCTTCCAAAAGTGAGAGGTAAACTGAGTACCTCAATCTGATATAATAGAAAATGAAATCCTGTGCAGCTTGACCAATCCCTAATATAAAGCTTGGCATAATCCTCAGCTGAGTACGATGTATGAACTGACAAGAAATGAGATGATTTGGTCATTCTATCGATAATGAACCATATCAAATTATTCTGACGACGCCTATGAGGCAACCCTATCATAAAATCTATGTTCAATACTTTTTACTTCTAAGTGGGGATGCTAAACTCCTGCAATGTACCACTAGGCATTTGGTCCTCAAATTTGACCTGCTGACAATTTGGACACATAGCCATAAATCTTGCAATATCCTTCCTTATACCACTCCACTAATAGATTTCCCATAAATCATGGTATATCTTAGTGGATCCTAGGGAGATAGAGTATCATGCACCATGAGCTTCTGTATGTATTTTTTGTCTCAAGCCATCAACATATGGAACACATAATCGACCCTAACAACGAAGTACACCATCCCCCCTTGAGAGTAAACCTCTACTTTCTGATCTTTAACAACCTCTTTTAATTTAACCAAACTAGGATCTCTGTACTACTTTTCTTTCACTTCAACCACTAATGAAGATTTTGAACCATTTTGAACCCATATACTACCCTCACCTGAATCAACCAACTGAACACCTAATCTAGCAAGCTGATGAACCTTACTGATTAGCTTTTTTTTTATCTCCTCAACATAAGCAACACTACCCATATACAATATACTAAGGGCGTCTGCCACTATATTTGCCTTACCCAAATGATACAACACACTCATATCATAATCTTTTAACAACTCAAGCCACCTTCTCTGAGAAAGATTCAGATCTTTCTGCTTAAACATATACTTAAACTCTTATGATTAGTGAATACATCAATACGAACCCCATAAGGACAATGTGTCCAAATTTTTAAGGCAAATACCACCGCTGCTAACTCAAGATCATGAGTAGGATAATTCTTTTTAAGGGGTTTAAACTCTCTAGAGGCATTGACTATGACCTTAGCTCTCTGTATCAAAAGAAAACCAAGAACAACTTTGGAAGCATCACAATAAACTATTACCCATCTAAAATATTTGGCAAAGTCAATATTGGAGAAAAAGAGAGTTGAGTCTTCAACTTCTGAAAACTTTTCTAACAAGAATCTGACCACTAAAATTTGACTTTCTTCTTTGTCAATCGAGATATGGGGGATGCAATAGAATAAAACCCTTCAATAAATCATCTGTAGTAGCCAGTCAAACCCAAAAAACTCCTGATATCTGATGAAGAGATGAGACTAGGCCAGTTTCTCACTACTTTGGTCTTTTGAGAGTCAACTCTAATGCCATTATCGGAAATAATATAGCCAAGAAAAGATACCAATCGTAGCCAAAATTCACACTTACTGAATTTGGTGAACAAATGATGAGCTCTAATGGTCTTTAACATAATTCTTGGATGGTGTGCATAATCATTCTTACTACGTGAATAGACAAGGATATCAACAATGAAAATTATGATGAACATGTCAAAGTACTATTTGAACACTCTATTCATCAAGTCCATGAAAGCTGTAGGAGCATTCATTAGTGAAAAAGACATAACTAGGAATTTGAAGACCATATCGAGTTCTGAAAGCTGTCTTTAGAATGTCAAATTCTCTGAATCTAAGCTAATGATAGCTAGATCTGAGGTCTATCTTAGAGAAATAATTGGCACCTTGAAGTTGGTCAATAAGTCAACAATTTTAGGGACTGGATACTTATTCTTGATTTTAACTTTGTTCAACTGACTGTAGTCGATGCACATTCTGAGAAAACTATCTTTCTTAGGCACAAATAAGAATGGAACGCCCCAAGAAGAAACACTGGGCCTGATGAATTCCTTATCTAAGATATCTTTTGACTATTTTTTTAACTCCTTAAGCTCAGCCAAACCCATTCTGTAAGATGGAATAGAGATAGGCTAGGTATCTAGAAGGAGATCTATTCCGAAGTCAATTTCCCTTTTGGAAGAAACTCTGAGAAGATCTTCAGGGAACACTTCTAGAAATTTCCTTACTACTGAAACTAACTCGAGACTCGAAGTCGCAGAACTAGAGTCTTTGACTCGAACAAGATGGTAAACATACCCTTTGGATATCATCTTTGTAGCTTTAAGATATAAAACAATCTGAAAACTAAGCACTAAAGTACTACCCCTCTATTCAATGGCTGGTTTTTTTTGGAAAACTAAAACTGAAAGACTCTATTTCTGCAATCGACTGAGGCATAGCATGAGTAGAGCGAATCCATGTTGAGAATGATATCAAAATTGGTCATCTCTATATTTATAAGATCAACTGAGATTATTTTCTGAGATACAGTAACCGAGCTATTTTGTATACTCGTTTGGCTATAATAGATCTACCCACTGGGGTAGACACTGAGAAAGGCTCTGCTAATAATTCAAGACTGACATCAAAATCTCCAGCTATATATGAAGTCACAAGGGAAAGTGAAGCTCTGGGATCTAATAATGCATAAACATAAAGATGGAAAACATATAATGTACGCGTAACCACATTAGGAGAACTTTCCTGATCACACCGAGTCTAGTGCGCATATAACCTATTCAGGCGCTGCCTACTGGTGGCACTGGAGGTTGCATCCAATTGAGTCGGGTGACCTGTTAGAGCTGATAAGAAATTAGACTGGCTATGTTAGCGATCACTTCTTGCCCTCTGAATGACCACCATACACTCTTAAGCCTCTGTGTCCTAGCTTTATAGAACAAAAACACACATCACTACCAGCCTTACATTCATCCTAATGACTTCTACCATATTTCCTACAGAGTAGATTAGTACGAACATTGTTCACACTACCCTGGGTTTTAGAGCCTGGTGCTCTATCTCGACTGTTTTTCCTAAACTTAGGCACTAGCGTACTAGCTGAAGATGATGGAACTAAAAATGGTTACCATCTTCTAACCTTGGCTGAGAAAAGTTAAAACTACCTGTCTGGCCCTCTAATTCTTTTTTTTCCTTAAGCTTCTCCTTCTCGATCTGCTGAGCATGAACCATGATGCTAGATAGGTCCATCTCCTTAATCAATATGGCGGTCCTACACTCCTTGACGACACTGTCAGCTATACCAAATAAAAACTTACTCATTCTAGACCTATTAGCTGCCGCCATGGTAGGTTATACCTTGCTAACTGAGTGAACTTAAGTGAGTACTCATTCACACTCATACTACTTTGCTTTAAATTTATGAACTTCTACACCTTAGCCTCCCTAAAATCCAAGGTAAAAACCTGTGTAAGAAAGTTGTGGAAATCTCCTCCCACTCAATAGGCCTTGCCTCCACACCCCGGTCCTTCTTACACTGCTTAAACCAAGCATGAGCTATATCTTGCAACTGATATGCAACATACCCTGAACTTTCACTCGAAGTGACACCCATGATATCAGTCACCTTCTGTACCATATCCAAAAACTTCTGTGGATCCTCCTCAGACTTGGATCTAAAAAAAAAGGGGGATTCATCCAAGTGAAATCCCAAATCCTAACTGCAGCTGTATTTGCCACTGATTGGCTGGGAAAACAACCTACTGGTTGTTCTGAGCAGCTATCGAATAGGATAAGGATGTAAAGACAGCCCTGAACTCAGCGTGAGAAATATGCTTATTCAGGGGATCTTCCTGAACAGCCGGTGGTACCCGCTGATCCCCATTCCTTCTTCCATTTTTTCTTCTAGGAGGCATTATCTATAAACAGAATGAAGGATAAGTTATAAAGAGAGTTTAAATAGAGCTCATGTTCTTTTGCATGACATAAACACTGAAAGATGGGAAACTTTCCTTAAAATATTTCATAGCCTCTTGTCCATAAGTGTGGCACTCCATGCAAAAGACTCTACTCAATGCGGCTTTCAGACTCCCTAGAATACTTTAAAACTTTAGGCTCTGATACTATGTTTTGTCAAAGCCTGAGGCTACCCATAATTATGACAGTGGTAATTACAGCCACAAGTGACCACAAGCTAACCCATAAGCTAGTACTTGTTGTGTGCACTGAACAAAATAGTAATATAAAACATGTGTTGAAGGTAGGATGATAAGATACTATAAAACTGGATGCTGAAATACATATCAAAACATGTTTGAAATATTTGATAGAACACTAGAAACCAACTGTCTATCTAAAAATAGCTGATAATACGGAAATGACTGACTGACTGTCTAACTTATTATCTGAAAGTCTCTAAGTATTATGAGGAACTGATGGAATAGACCCCCAACTAACTCCAACTGACTGAACATAAAAAGCACTAAAGTAACAAAAATAAACAAATCATGTCCTTCATGGATGAGGACTCACCACTACTGCTGCTGAGTAATGCTGAGCTGTCTAAGAGCAGTCGAGAAACAGTGCATCTGAACCTATGTCATAAAATAACATAATGCAAAAAAATATATGCAATCAGTACTTTGGATGTACTGGTATATGAGATAAGGATGGATGAAATGCATGAGGTATCTGAGAAAAAATACATTAATATGTAATATCTAAGAATGCAAAACCAAGCATAAATATGTTTATGAGATTTTGTAATTTAAAAGAATGAAAGCTGTATAATTGAATATCTGAAAATTTGTAAACTTAGTCAAGCAAACCTGAACTGATTACACTGATTACTATACTGAGACTGTGAGAGGTATCATGTAATTGATATGCCCTAATCTGAGCTAATTGGGGTCCAACCCATAACCCCAGTTGGAAGGGTACTAGTACCATGCCACGGGTACTAACACTGGCTATGTGGATCCATTAATCTATTATCCCAAAGGACCAGAATGTCAAGTAAAAACTGATGAGTGAACCCTGAGAGGAAGTTAAGACTAAACTAATGGGTGAACCCTCATATCCTATACTGGTTACATAGTTATGGAATACAGGGACTACTATTTACGACTCCACATAACTGACGGGGAAGCTGCCATCCCTGCATTTGCTCGGTGCTAAATCCTACTCCTAACTGAACTGACACTGGTACTGAACTGAACTAAGTTTAACTAAACTTTATTTCTGATAATTAATAGTGCTTATCATGATCATAAATATCTGAGTAAATAATAAGGATCATGGTTTTACTAAATTATTACTTGAAAGATCTGAAACTATGTAAAACACGTAGGTATCAGGTGTTCATAACCCACCAACACTGAATGATCATGAAATATAATATTAAGTCTTAAAACTTTAGTATGAAATCAAGATTCAAAAACTTAAAAGTATAGACATTTCATCAAGCATGTGAGAATCATACATTTGAACATGGGAGTGTCTCAAACATGAGTAAAAAACTTGATTACTTGGCTGAATTCATAATTTGGGGATTTATTTTGAAATCAATTGAACATGGCATGGGAATCACAACACTTAAAATATGATATGATTCATTCCACTTGAAAACACTTGTAACCATAACTTGACATTGAATTGACATGAGATTCATGGATTTATTTTATCTTGAACATGTATAAACTTACAAATTAAACCAAAAGAGGGTTTTTGGGCTCCATGGGTGAAGGGGACCCATGGACGAACACCCCACATACCTTAATAACTGAATTCTTAAAGATTTCTTGGATGGGAAGCTTGAACTCTTGATTTGTTTAAATGAAGCTTGAATTTGTTCTTGGGGAAGAATGAGGGTTTTCTTGAGAGTAATTTTAGTGAAAGAGGCAAATAATGCCCTTTTGAACCCTAATTCGTGTTATAGACAAAATTGGATGAGGGAAAATAAACCAAATACCCCTTATCTTTAAGGCCAAGGGCTGAACAAATGGGCATGAAAGTGCCTCAAGCTCCAGACCAGTGGGGTAAGACCTACCCCACGGGCTCCAGTCTGGTGGACTAGACCAGATGCCATGGGCTCTATACCATGGGCTAGACTGGGAACCGTGGGCCTATCCTGATGGGTCCATTGGTTTTATTTTTTAAACACATCCCTACGCCTATCCTAAAAACCCAAAAATTTATCGAGACACACCTTTATCAATCTCAAACATGTTTCAACTCAAAAATTAATGTCTCGAGGTCGGGAAGACCAAAATAAAAATTATCAAAGTTTAGGGGTCTTGAAAATGACTAGGGGTCTTAAAATGACTAAGTACTTAGCACTTAGTGAAAAATCCAAATGTTGGACCACTTAAACATACAACTAAGAGATGAATCGAGCTTAAGATCTTATAGGGTATTACACAAAGCAACAAACTTTCTCAAACTCATTACCAAGAATAGATGTAGCATGCCTCGCCAGCTCGTGAAAATGAGCTTCATACTCCACAACTATCCTACAGCCTTGCTCTAATCTAGAGAACTAATCTATCAAATAATCCGTAAGGCTGTGAGTCATATACTTCTTCAAGAATATCTCAAAGAACTGAGTTCATGTCAAAGAAAAAGATTTGGCTGGTCTAAAATCTATATAACCTCTCTAATAATACCGAGCAGCCAAGTCCAAATAAAATATGGTATAATCCACACCATGAGTCTCAACAAGGCACAAATTATAGAGACTATCCTTACAAGAAATTAAAAAATCATATGCATCCTCACCTAGAGCACCACAAAACCTAGGTGGAGCCAATCTCAAGAATTTTCCCAACATTTTTTACTCCTCAGCAGATATAGCAGGCTGGGTAATAATTGGCTGAGCAACTACCGATTGAGCAACCTCCAGTGAAAGTGGCACCTCAATTCTAGAAGTCACAGCTATAGGTTGTGCCCCTGCCTTCATACCACTCTGATATGTAGACTATGCATATCATAAAGCACACCACCAACTAACCCCAAATGTTAAACTAAAGCATCTCTAATCACCAAAGAAGAAATAAACCCTGGTGGAGCCTAGGCTGGTCCCTAGCCTACTGTTAGCTTGAGAAAAATAATCTCTGGTTTAGGAGTGAGAATGGGGTCTAGTGAAGGTCTCATCTCCTGACCCTTAACTGGAGACATATCTCTAGACTGTCTACAACTTTTGGTTTATCCACGAATAGGGGTAGGATACCTAGGCGCGATCTCGAGACCCTCTTTCGTAAAGAAGTAGTACGTGTCCTAGCCATCTATGAAAGAGTGAAGTTAAGGGAATGTTTTATAATCCCACTCAGACTCTTAGCATGAAATGAGTGAAAAAAGTAAGGAACTCCTAAGATATCCCATAGCCTCCCAAAGATAAGAAATGAACGTTATCATTTCGATCCATAGGACTCTACTAGACACTTTCTCTTGTACCAATAATACCAGTGAAACCTAGGTTCTGATACCAATTTGTCATGACTTGATTTATGAGAAATGATGGCACCCACTCTATTCTGCCAGCAGGTAAGACAAATCATAACTCAGAGTTAAACACAATGGGTTAACTTGGTGGAAAATGCCCAACATAGGTGGAAATCAATAACACAACTTATAACTATAGTATTTGAAATAGGTAAAATAGTCAATGCAGTGTAATGACCCTTCAGTTTATTTTCCATATTTATGTTTATCATACTATTTGAGCATCTCTATAGATGCCCCAAGTCATTTATGATTTATTGGGATTGATGGTTCGGTTATTGAGTAGTTCATTTGATTTTTAGAGCAAATTTTCTATTTTGAAGTCTTCGCTGGTTCAAATAGACACCAAGAAAAAACTTTAGTGAAATGATATTGGATGCGAATTCTGGTGCTTGAAGTGTGATTTTGCGGTTTAGACTTGAGGTAGGCTCCTGTCCACTTTTCTTCATAGATGATGTATGATGTGTTTTCCATGTGGATATGAATGTTAGGATTGATTATGAGTAAGATATCTTAGCCTTGATTATTGATGTCTTAGGAAATTAGATAAGGGTCTTGGACCCATAAGATAGTATCTTTATAACTTTGTAGACTTTTATTACCTTCTTTCTAGTTTAGATTGAATTATAGCATGAATTTTGATATATTGCTAGATTATAGATATTGTTTTAGTATTGGAAGCATGATTAGTATATTTGACTTATTGGGAAAGTGTGGTATTCTTTGAATTATAATTTGGGTAGAATTGACTAAAGTGCCCTTACTTCTAGTTGAAGTTCATATCTTAGGCTTGTATGCAGCTTACTTGACATCTAAAAGTTTGACTATATATCTTAGCCTAGTTTGGGGCATAGTGTACCTAATTAAGAAAATTAAGGTTTAGAAGTGGGATTGTCCTACCTACTTAGTCCTAGACTTGTGTTAGTCATTATGGAATTAGCTACAGCTATTAGACATAGTTGAGACTAGTAAACCTTAGTATAAGGTTACTTTGTGACTCGGTATATTGTAATGATATTCTGCGGATTCTGACTTATAAGTTATAACCATGTTATTTCTTATGGAAATGATATAATAGTGGGCCCGTAGAGATACTATTTCCTCTTAGACTTGATACTTGGTCCATGGAGATGGTATTTCCTCTTAGACTTGATATTTGACCCATAGAGATATTGTTTCCTCTTAGACATGACATTGGGTCCTTAGAGAAAATTTTTCTCTTAGATACGATATTGGGCCCATGGAGATTCTATCTCCTTTCAGGTATGATAGTTGGCCTATAGAGGTGATATTCCTCACCGTTATGATGAATGACCTTTATATATTAAATAACTTATACTCGTGTCATCCTAATTGATGTTATTCCTCCTATGTGAGAGATAATTATATGCTTATTAATATTATACCTCATATATGCGAGATGCCGCCTAGATGTGAGGTGATTAGAGATATGCTATGACTTATAAACATGATTATAGAGATGAATTCTAGATATATATATGGGTCAAAAGTCATGATGATGATATTGTAATTATTCTGAACATATTATTGGGCCGAGGGTTGAGAGATGATATTGATTGGACATCTGGAATATGCTTATCCTTGTAGATAATGGAGTTACAGTTCATTAATATATATATGTGTGTGCATATAGAGATATATACACGAGATGCCTCCTAGATGTGAGATGATTAAAGATATTCTATAAGTTATAAATATGATTATAGAGATGAGTTTTTGATATATATATGGGCCAAAAGCCGTGATGATGATATTGTAATTATTCTAGACATATTATTGGGTTGAGGGCCGATAGATGATATCAATTGGACATTCGGGAAGTTCTTATCCTTGTAGAGGATGTGTTTATAGTTCATTACTATATATGTGTGTGTGTGAATATAAATATCTCACTTGTATAGGATGAGGAAAGGTATGGTACGACGCTTATGATTTCACTGAATAAATACTAGTGATAGCACGCATAAATTTGATACATCCATAATTATTATATCAGTTATTGATGTGATTTTAGCCAAAATGCGATCTTATAATTGTTCTTCCTAATATTATCGTATAAGCTACGTGGTAACTAGTTCTCTATTAGGTGACTATAGTTCTTAATGCTTAGAATTATAAATATGTTAGTTAATAAGCCTTGCTTAGTAATATGGTAGCTAACGACTAGAGTTGATACGTGGCTATGAAGATGGGTTTATCGATGGTAATAATATGTGGCAATTGATAACAAGTTATAATGTCCATTAGTTATTAAGTGAGGATAACGCGGTTAACATTTCTAGGTGATAAGGTATGCTAGTGATAATGATGCCTAGTTACAGACGCTGACTAGATAATAACAAGGACTAGTTAATAATGAGGATTAATTGATAAACGATTATTAGATATTGATTGGTGTTAGTTAATAAAAGATGTTTAGTTGATAAATAATGAATAGTGAATAGATGACGATATGGTTTAATGGTGAACCTTGACTAGACGTTAGGTTTGGCTAATTATTGATTAATGGTTAGTTGCTATTCCACGAATAATGATTATGCAAAGAATTATTTAGATTGATAACTAGAGATTATCTGATGACTAGTAAACTAGCAGTATAATAATGAGTCTTGGCTAGTTAATAATAAGAAGATAGAATATAATGATAAGATAGTTATCTTTGTGATGTTATGATTATGGTTGCGAGTATATTAGCTTGAGTCTGTGAACCTATTATAAATCTATATTTATGTATTGATGATTATGATGATCTATTGATACTCGGCAAGGCCGGAGGATACTATGATTATATATTGATACCCAACTAGGCCAGAGAATACTATGATGATATATTGATACCCGATAAGGATGGAGGTTGATCACGATGATGATGGTCATAATGATGACACTTATGATGAGAATGTTGATAGTGATTGTGTACTTTGCATCCATTTCTGTATGTGCATCACCTATCACCAGTATGCACAAAATATGGGTAAAGAATAAGCCTTGTGTTGTTGTGTGTTGATTAAACCTTTCGAGACTAGGTCGGTGGGGGTACACATAGGCTCGACTAGGTTTTGGTTGGTCGGAGTAGCCAGTTATTCATTCCGTTATTGATACTGTTATTATCATTGTTATGATCACTATTATGGCTAGCTTATGAAAGATTGGTCATTGATTTGGTATTAGGATTTAAGGTATATTTTTGACCTCTCATATCTTATGATTGGATTATTATGCACGATTATTCCATGTCTAGCCATGTGGATTAGAAACCCCAAATATGATAGTATTTAAATCCTGATAAGTGTTATAATGAGATCTTAAATGAATATGATGATATAGGTTATGCTTTGAAATGACCTCATGTTTATATGCATATATATATATCTATATATCTATCTATCTATCTATCTATCTATCTATCTATCTATCTATATATATATATATATATATATCTAGTTGTATGAATCTATGAAACTATTGTATATCCCTTCCAATTGTTGTTCATTTTATATAGTTGTTACTTCGCCTTGTATATTACTATATATCTTTGTTTTGCTCAGTATTCGTATATTGAATTGGGATATATGGTATAGCATTGACGTATATTGAATGTAGCTAGAATAGGATAGTTCACCCTGATACTTCCTTGGTCTTATTGTGTTAGACTCTTGGACATGAAAAGGATCATTGTCCCTTATTATTCTTATTGATTTCTTATATGATTTTTGGACTCTTGTGTGTAGATTCCGTTCTATTTATATGCTATGTATATCTACTTTATCTTTGGAGCTCAGTTGGAAGTAGCCTACTGAGTACCATTCATTTGGTACTCATGCTCCACTTCTGTAGCCTGCAGATCATAGTATGGGTTATTGCCATTGTTGTGTGCATCGTGCAGAGCAGCCCTGGTTCATAGACTTAGAGTGAGTTCTTGGCATTCAGAGTATTACTTATCTCTCTTTTATGTATTAGACTAGTCTCTAAGTTGTATTTAGAGATAAGTTGTATCAGTGTATTTCCCTTGATATTTCACTTTTGTACTCTTTTTATATTAGAAGCTCTTGTACTAATACCACTAGGTTTTGGGATTCTTCTATGTATTGATCTTTATTTCTTATATTCAACATTCTTTTCCTTGTATTATTGAGTAGTCCGTTACTGGCCGTTCTAGACTACTGGTTGGCTTTCCTACCACTGGTTTATAGTAGGTGCCATCATGACCTGAGAAAATCGGGTTTGACACATAGACACTATCCACTACCTAGTAGAGCCTGTACAAGAGTATCTAGTAATAATAATACAACCTAAGTATCTAGAATAGTCAATGAAATCTATCTCAAAACAAAAGACTGAACATAGAAATATAGAAAGAAATAGGTGAGTCCACTTCAAGAGCTCACCTTATCTATGAATAGCAGCAAACCACGATCTTTGATCAACAACGGCAACTAGTACTCAGATCTGCACCAAAAAGGTACGAAAGTATAGTATGAGTATCAAAACCATGGGTACTTAGTAGGAATCAATGAGCGACTAAGACAAATCATGATAAAGGTATGATAAAATGCAATATAACATAACTAAGTCAAGGTAAACACAAACCTAAAGTAACTCCAACATCGCTGTGCATAAATAGGTAAATAGATTGGAATAATACATATCGTGACATAAAGCATTAACACATGCAATCATAACTACAAAATTGGCTCCCATATGCCTATTAGTGCAGAAAAGTAAACAACCAATTGTAAGCCCCCATAATCCTAGAAGATGCAAACAAGAAAGAATAACCTACCACCGTTATTTATCAACTCTCATTATACAATTGGAATTCATCGAAGTCATGCCATACTATATCCATTGATTGTCCATATTCATCATTTATCAATTAATCAACACTTATCAACTAACCATTATGTGATAACTAATCCTCATGTATCAATAAATCATCCATTATCAATTAAATATCACTTATCAACTAATCCTCATATAGTAGCTAATCATCACTTATCAACTAGTCATTGTTTATAAACTAACCAACATTTGCCAACTAACCAATATTTATCAACTAACCAACATTTATCAACTAAATATTATTTATCATCTAATTATTATATCACTAGAATCTATTAATGTCATACCACATTAGAACAATTTCCTTATTTTCATACATAGCTAGAATCACTATTGTAAATCTTACACCCTGATACCGTCATATCATAATAAGTATGACATCATAGTATAATGTGAGTATGTGTGTATATATATATATGTATATATATATGGACTCAAACCGGTATGGATATTCAATGATATCCTCATGATTTCCTCATAGATATCATCATCGATATCATCGTCAATATCATCACCGCAATATCACTATCAATATCATGATCAATATCATAGCCACACTCTGAATTTTTACCAGGTTAAAATAATTGATATCATCATCATTTTCTTCGCCAACACCATAGCCATCCATTGGATTTATATCGGGTATAAATAATGGATATCATCATCATTATCAAGACTTAAACCGATATTTGTATATTTCATATCATAAGTAGTATTGGGACTTGTATCAATTATCGTATAATCAATATCATGGTCAATACCATAATCATTAGAGTATTTAATAGAATAATCATCAATATAATATATTAACTTGATCAATAATCATGATCAAAATCGTGTGCCCTAGCATAAGCAATAGCATGATTGCTAATATAGTAAATAAGCACGATCTTTAGCTTAGATAACATAACTGCTAATATAATCAATAAGCATGTTCTTTAGAATAATCCATAACATATTCACCAATATTGTTAATAAACATGATCAATAAAATAATTGATGTGTACTATCAAGCATAGGCAATAACTTATCAATAGCCTAATCAATAGCTCATCATTAGCCTAATAGATAGGTCATCATTTGAATAATCGATAGCTTACCAATAGCTAATCCATGACATAATCTATAGTTTATTGATAGCAGATTAGTAAATTAATTGTTAATATAGTCATTAAGCATGACCTTTAACATGAACAACAGTGTAAGAGCTAATAGATTAATAAGCATGATCACTAGCGGAGTTAATAGCTCATTTGTTAACTCAATCAATAACCTAATTAATGGCTTAGTCAATATTATAATCGAGGACTTATTCAATAGTATATTCAGTACCCTACCTGGATACCGAAGAAAGCTCAAAAGATCTGCTAAATTATCGCCTTTTCCTTCTGAAAAGCTTTCACAAGATTCCAAGCTATCAAAATCACATTCTACTCATCAATACGTGAATAATGATACTCATATTGCAATGTTGTGCTTCAGGTTCAAAAATCACCCAAATATCCAATGTGGATCCCATTTATGAAAACCTCACATTTTTAAAACCAACCCAACATTTTTTCATGCTCAAGGAGTCATTACCCTCAAGAATGGGTAAAATTCAAGCTAATTTGGGGCTAAAATCAAGCCTCCAACATTTTGAAATTTTCAAACAAAAAATGAGAAAATTCACTATGAAAAGGGTGAAATCTTACCATGTCACAACCCAAACTAGGGCCTGTTTGTGACGGGTATCTCAAGCCCATCAAAGACCGGAGACCTCCCCCATCGCCTAACCTCATGAACACAAAATAATAATACCAATGCAGAAACCGTATATATAGTAATAAGAAGATGGATGAATAAACCATTGAAATTAAGAGTCAAAATAATAACCAATCAACCCACATCTGTCCATGAAACCCTCTAAAGAAGAATAAAAACTAAGTCGGGACATGCCCCCGACCATGATAAAAAAGAATCCAAAAGTACTGAACCAATAAAGAAGAAATAATAAAATGATAAGTTCTTTTGAAAGATGAAGGTTCACCACTTCAAAACAACTCAACGAACGTGCCAATCCTCCTAATGTTATATAGGAGAAATAGAAGTGTCTTCCGACCCTTCATTATGAAATGATGTAGCATCCTAGGACGGTCAGTGGGATAAGCACTGGCATGTAACTCAGGTAAATTGATAACATAATGCCATAACAAAACATCAATCAAAACCGCAGTGCACCCATTTATATATACATATATAGGATACCAGGATTGGGTAAGGGTCATAAATAAAAGAGTTTAAAACCTTTAACCTAGACTATGTAGCTCTATCTGTCCTAAGGGCACCCAAGGGTTATATGGGTTCAGCTCCTCCTGCTGAAACGGTCCCAGCGCATGTTAGCCGCATGAACTAGGAAAATCCAAGGAAGGGCCAAAGCCATTAAGGATCCAACCATTCTAATATATATATAATGTGTGAACAACTCACACAGTCATAAAGACAACCACGCCGGCAAACTTGGTTTCTAGTATTGGTCTTCCCTGGGACATCCACCTTCATGATGAGCTACACAACCCCCTTTAAGAAAAAATTAAAACCATTTAGCACATAATTCCAATCATTTACCCAGGAGTCATACATTAAGGCATTAACCACTTGTTATCATTATACCAATACACTTGCAAGCTAAATCACACATGCCAAATCAATTGGCACAACCAAATTGACTCCTACATTCCATTAAAATCCAATACATGTCCACCAATACCATCCAAACCCATTTAAGTAACCATTTATCCATTAATGCAATGCATTGAGTTCAAAAGTGAGATAAACTATGCAGTTTTACATAATTAAAATCAAATTAACAAAATGGGTTGAGGTTCATGCAATTTGAAGCAAAAATTCATACCATTTAGGGAAACCCTTATTTCCCTTTTCCCATTTAATTAAAGTACAAATTTAGTCCCAAAACAAGCAATTTAAAGCATGAAAAATCAGTTCAAGTCACGGGACAAGTAATTAAATCAAAACAGTTGAAACCCCTCAACCCAATTTCAAAACCCACAGTTTAAATCACATGGAAATCCATCAAATTAATGCCACAATATAAAATTAAAGTTTAGGGAAGAGAAACATGCCCGAAACATAAAAGAATGCAAAATCAATTTGAAATTTTGAGTCCGAATGCTGAATGCATATGAAACCCTTGAATGTTCTTAGGTTTTGATTTTAAGAGAGAAATGGGATGATTCGATCTTAAAAAACTGAAGTAAAATAGTCCCTTTTATGTTTATAAGTCATGTAAAAGGTAAAAAGACCAAAAGCCCCTTACCCTTATGTGAAAAAACAAGACTAGATAAAAATTACACCTTGGAATGGCATGACCTTATTGCGGAGGTTATCCTCTGTGCCACGCCAATATCACGAACGGTAACCTCTGTGACATGGCGTAATGTAGAGGCACACTACCTCAAAGTTCTAAAGTAGCCTCAAACCCTTTTCAAAAATTTCAAAACTTTCCCAAATTACCCTTTTAATATCCCTAAACATAATTCAACTCAAAAATCAATATTAGAAACACGGGAGGTCAAAATAATGAGATCAAAATTTTAAGGGTTTTATATGATCCCTCCCTTAGGATCATTCGTCCTCGAATGATTAGTTAGGATACTTTTAGCACGAAAATTACAAGAATACACTAGAATCACATTACAAACTAAGAAAAATAACAAGAGAAAATGAAACTCTGAGAAACAAGAATGGGTATTTAAACTTTATATCTTCCTCAGCTTCCCATGTAGCCTCTTCTACCTTTTGGTTTCCCCAAAGCACCTTTACTGAATCCACATCCTTGGTGCTAAACCTATGAACTTGCCTATCCAATATTTCAATCAGGACTTCCTCATAAGATAAGGAATCTATAAATCCAACATTCTCAATAGGCACTCTCAAGGAAATATCACCCATACACTTTTTTAGCATGGACAGCTGAAACACGGTATGAATAAAGCCCAAACTCATAGGCAAATCTAACTCATATGGAACTTGGGACTGCGCTTCCCCTTCTTCCCAAACCTCAAGACATCTTTCATAGGATACACCTTCAAGAATACCCAATTATTCACTTTGAACTCCAACTCCCTTCGCCTCACATCCGTATAAGACTTTTGGCAAATTTGAGCTATCTTAAGTATTTCTCTAATAACCTATACCTTCTCCATGGATTGGTGAACCAAGTTAGGACCTAACAACCTAGTCTCACCAACCTCAAACCATCTAATCAGAGACCTACACCTCCTACCATAGAGAGCCTCAAAAGGAGCCATCTGAATTCTTGAATGATAACTGTTATTGGATGCAAACTTAATAAGAGGCATATTATCTACCCAAATAACTTTAAAATCAATCACACCAGACCTTTTCATATCGTCCAAGGTCTAAACAGTATGATCCGCTTGTCCATTTGTTTGAGGGTGGAAAACGGTGCTAAGGTTCACTTGTGTACCTAAACCTCTCTAAAATGAATGCCAGAAGTGATAAGAAAATTACGTATCTAATTTAATAATGGACACTAGTGCACCATGCAACTTTACAATCTCATGAATGAACAACTTAGCATAATTCTCTCCAAATTAGCTTGACCTCACAGGAAAGAAGTGAGCAGACTTAGTCATCTTATCCATAATGACCCAAATAGAATCATACTTATTACGAGACAGCGAAAGACCCATAATGAAATCCTTATTAATTATACCCCTCTTCAACATGGACAACTCTATCTCTTGAACATACCACCCAGCCTCGTTTGTTCAATATTAGCTTGTTGACAAACCATGTATTTGGTAACAAAATTTGACACATCCCTCTTCATATTATTCCACTAGTAGATTTTTTTCAAGCCATGGTACATCTTAGTCAAACCTGGACGAACTATATATATAGATTCATAAGCCTTAGTCATGATCCTTTCCTGCAACCCATCAACCTTAGGAACACACAATCTTTCTTGATACCTCAAGGTGCTATCTCCCCCAATCTCGAAAGCCATAACCTTTTGCTTACCCACATCTTCCTTAATCTGCGTAACTATGGGATCCAAAATATGTTTCTCCTTCACCTCAGCACCAAGAGATAAGTCCCTATAGTAACCTCCTAACAACATCAATAACAACATTAGCTTTACCTGGACAATAGTTAAAAATCATGTCGTAATCCTTAAGCAATTCAGGCCACCTCCTTTTCCCAAGATTTAACTCTTTCTGATAACATATACTGCAATCTCTTATGATCTGAATAGATATCCATATACACCCCATATGGATAATAGTGCCAAATCTTCAAAGCAAAAACCATAGTTGTTAACTCGAGATCATGAGTCGGATAGTTCGTCTTATGAACCTTAAACTTCTTAGAAGCATAGGCCATAACCTTACCACACTACATCAACACACATCCCGGTCCTACACGAGATGCATAAAAAAACACTACAAAACCATTAATACCTTCGAGTAGGGTCAAAATTGGCGCAGAAGTCAACTTATCCTTCAACGTCTCAAAACTACGCTCACAAGCATCAAACCAAAAAGTTAACCTTTTTCTAAGTCAAATTGGCCAATGGAGCAACAATAGAAGAGATACTCACCAAAATCTCATATAATACCCAACCAAGCCTAAGAATCTCCTAATGTTGATTGGTGTCATGTGTCTAGGCCATCTCTTTACTGCATCGACTTTTTGTGGATCCACCTTGATCCCCTCACTAGACACCACATGCCTGAGAAAAGTCACAACATTCAACTAAAATTCACACTTAGAAGAACTAGCATACAACTTCTAATCCTTATAAGTCCGCAACAAAATTTAGAGGTTATTGGCATGATCCTCCCCACTCTTAGAATACACCAAGATGTTTTCAATAAAGACTATAACAAACAAGTCCAAACACTTCCTGAAAACTCAATTCATAAGATCCATAAACGCAGCCGGAGCATTAGTCAACCCACATGACATAACCAAAAACTCATTGTGACCATAACAGGTTTGGAAAGTATTCTTGGGAATATCAGCCTCCCAAATTTTTAACTGATGATAACTAGAGCAAAGATCAATCTTAGAGAAGCATCTAGCACACTGAAGCTAATAAAAAAGGTCATCAATCCTAAAAAGAGGGTACTTATTCTTCATTGTCACTTTATTCAGTTGATGATAGTCTATACATATTTGAAGAGACCCATTTTTATTTCGTATGAAAAGCACAAGAGCACCCCATGGAGAAACACTAGGATGAATGAACCCTTTTATCAAGAAGATCCTTTAATTACTCCTTAATATCCTTTAACTTAGCCAAGGCTATTATACAAGGAGGAAAAAAGATAGGACGAGTATCTGATAAAAGATCAATCCCAAAATCTATTTTTCTTTCGAGAGGAATTCCAGGAAGATCATTGGGGAAAACTTCAGGAAATTCATTAACCATAGGGATAGATTGCAAAGAAGGCTTTTTAGAGTTAGAATCCTTAACCCAAACAAGATGATATAAGCACCCTTTTGAAATCAAATTTTGAGCTTCAAGATAGGAAACAAACCTCCCTTTGGGTACTATAGAACTCCCCTCCCATTCTAATACCAGTTCATCCAAAAAGTGGAAATTGATTTTATGGGTCCTACAATCCAGGGATGCATAGGACGAATAAAGCCAATCCATCCCCAAAATCACATCAAAATCTACTATGTCAAGCTCTATCAGATCCACCAATATCTCCCTATGGAAGATAGATACTACACAACCCCTATAGATTTTTCTAGCCATAATAGAGTCACCCTCCTGAGTAGACACAGGAAAGGGGTCATAAATACTTTTCGGACCAAAACCCAAATGCATATCCACATAAGAGGTCACATAAGAAAGTGTGGAACTTAAATCAAGAAAAAAATAAACATCACGAGAAAAGAGATGAAACGTGCTAGTAATAATATCTAGAGATGCCTCATATTCTTAGAGAGAAAAAAATGCATAGAGGAAATTCCAACCAGTGTTAGTACAAAAAGTAGTGCCTTTTGGCACAACAACTGAAGATGTGGCAGCCAATACTTTATTAGCTCTAGTGGAAACCCTGGTTGAAGGATAATCTATTTGTATGTAACCCAGCTGACCATAATTATAACACCAATTTCTCCCCTTCTCATAATAACTATAATAAAACTTCCCAAAAAAAATGACATGGATGATAAGGTGGGGTTGACTGAGCTCCACTATCCTGAGATTGGGCACCCTTTACCTTAGGACCACAAATAGCCTAAAAATAATGATCACCTGAACGATTAGGATAAGGAGAACTATAAGAAGAATACAAATTGCCCCAGTTCTTCTTCTTAGTCCACTATTATCCATCTCTCCCTTTATTCTACTGACCCACACACTGCCCTAAATGCCTGGACCTCTTATTATTCCTATTTTTTCTTTTCATCCTCAACCTATTGTTTATAAAACACAAGTCTAAATATATCTATATCATTGTTCAATATTGAAGCCTTATACTCCAATACTGAGTCACATGATAACCAATGACCAAACTTCCTCATCTTGGATCTCTGAAAAGGCTCCAACTCTAGAGCATAATAGGAGAATTGTTGAAATTTTAGAGCATACTTCTTTACACTAATCTTACCCTGCTTTAGATTAAAAAACTCCTTAGCCTTAACTTGTCTCAACTCCTAAGGAAAGAAGTGATGAAAAAATGCACCTAAAAATTTATACCATACTTCGTGCTCAACATCAGCACCCCTCATAGCTTCCCATTACGCATACTACTAATAAGCTACATCTTTTAGTTGATATGCAACAAACCTAACACCTTCAAATCAATAGCATGCATCACTCTGAAAATCTTCTCCATCTCATCCATAAACCCCTAAGAATTCTCCTAAAACTTAGAGCCTGTAAATATTTAGAGATTCAACCTCATGAATTGGCCAAATCGAGTGACCTCAGACGAAAGAGCAACAGAACCATCAAGATTTAACAGATGAGACTGAGATATCACTAACTAAGTAAGAAAATGAATAGATTAATGGAACTCCACATTAGAGATATCCCCTTGAGGTAGCTTATCATAAGTATCAGCACCCCGAGAAGACCTAGAAGTTCTAGTGGGGATAGGTGGAACTTAACGTGGAGCAGCATATCTAGGAGTAGGGACTCTAGACTTGATCTGCACTCCATACACATGGTGAGTCCCCTCAATATTGTCCTTAGGTTATATAGAGTTCCCAGCAGAGTTTCTTTGAACATCAAATCTTTGATGAGGCATGATTTGAAATGCGAGGAAGCCTGGAGTTAGAGAAGTTTCATAACACTAGACCCTATAGACTAAAGGGAAACATTCTTAAATATCTTGTATCCTCCTCTTTATAAGTGCAGCGCACTACACACTTATACAAAGGACTCTACACGATATGAATTTATGGATACCTAACGAATCTACACCTGGATTTGATACCAAACTTATCACGAACTAAACCAGGGCCTGGCCGTAATGGGTGTATCGAGCCCACCATAGATTGAAGACTACTTATCACCGAACTTCATGAGCCTAAAATAAGAATAATACTAATGCAAAAGAAATTTAAATAGTAATAAAAAGATGAAGAAATAACCCAATGAAACTAAGAGTCAAAATAATAACCAACCAACCTACATATATCTATGAAAGCCTCTAAACCAGAATAATAACTAAGTTAGGACATACCCCCGACCATGAAAAAAATAATCCAAAAGTGCGAAACCAATAAATAAGAAATAATGAAATGATGAGGCCTTCCCAAATATGAAGGATTACCACTTCACAATAACTCAACGAACGTGCTAATCCACCTAACAAAGCACAAGTGCAAAAGAAGTATCTACAGACCCTACATCATGAAACTATGCAACGTCTTAGGATGGTCAGTAGGATAAGAAATGGAATATAACTTAAGGAAAGTGATAACATAATGCTTTATACAAAAATCAATCAAAACCACAATGCACACTTATATATATATATAGAGAGAGAGAGAGAGAGGATGTCGGGATAGGGTAAGGGTCATGAACATGAGTGTTCAAAACCATTAACCTGGACTGTGTAGCTCTATTCGTCCTAAGAGAACCATAGGCTATATGGGTTCAGCTTCCCCTACTGAAAGGGTCATAGTGTATATTAGCCGTACAAACTAGGAAAATCTGAGATAGAGCCAAAGCCACTGAGGCTCTAACTATTACAATAAATATATATAATGTGTGAACTATGCACACAGTCATAAAGACCCCCATACCATCAAACATGGTTATCAGTACTGGTCCCCCGGGACCTCTACCTTCACGGCGAGCTACACAACCCCCTTTAAGCTCAAATTAAAACCATTTTAGCACATAATTCCAACCATTTACCTAGGTGTCATTCATTAAGGCATTAACCACTTGATATCATCATACCAATATGCTTGCAAGCTAAATCACTCATGGAAAATCAATTCACACAGCCACATTGACTCCCAAATTCCATTATAATCCAATCCATGGTCACCAAGGCCATCTAAACCCATTTAAATAACCATTTATTCATTAATACAACGCATTGAGTGTGAAAGTAAGTTAAACCATGTAATTTTACATAATTAAAATCAAATTAACAAAGTGGGTTGAGGTTCATCCAATTCAAAGCCAAAGTTTATCCAATTTGGGGAACCCATGTTCCCCTTTCCCACTATTTAATTAAAGTACTAATTCAATCCCTAAAACACCAATTTAAATCATGAAAAATCAATTCAAGTCATGGTCCAAGTTTCAATTAAAAAAACCAAAAACCCTTAACCTAATTTGAAAACCCATAATTTATATCACAAGGAAATCTATCAAATCAATGCCACAATGTAAAATTAAAGTTTGGGGAAGAGAAACATGCCTAAAACACATAAGAATTCAAGATAAATTTGAATTTGGAGTCCAGATAATGAATGCATAGTGAAACCCTTGAATGTTCTTGGGTTGAGTTTAAGAGAGAAAGAGGATGATTTGATCTTTAAAAACTAAAGGGAAAGGGTCCCTTTTATATTTATACATAATGGAAAAGATGAAAACACCAAAATCCCCTCCCCTTTAAGTGAAGAAAACAAGACTAGATGAAAATTACACCTTAGCATGGCCCAGACCCATCTATCCATCTGATATCAGGAGTTTCTTGGGTTTTCCTGGATATTACCAATGGTTTGTTGAAGAATTTTCTTCCATTGCATTCCCCATGTCTATATTGACTTAGAAGAAGGTCAAGTTTCATTAGTTAGATTCTTGTGAGAAGAGTTTTCAGGAGTTGAAGATTTGGCTCACTTCAGGCCTAGTTTTGACGCTACCAGATAGTTTAGATGGATTCATTGTTTACTTCGATGCTTCTAGGGATGGTCTGGGTTATGTTTTGATTCAAATAGGTAAGGTCATAACCTATGCCTCTAGACAGCTTAAACCTCACGAGAAGAATTATCCTACCCCTGATCTTGAGTTAGCTGTTGTTATTGGTGCCTTGAAAATTTGGAGGCATTATCTTTATGGGGTGCATGTTGATGTGTTTATAGATCATAAAAGTTTGAAGTTATAATGACTCGAGGCTACCCTTAGTAGTCACACAGAGTTTAGGACCATAAGTGATCCCAAGCTAACCCTTCTATTGGCATAACTCCTGAGCAACTAAATAAAACACGTAAATCTTAAGAAAGAATTGCGGAAGATAAATCTTTTCTGAACTTAATCAATACAAAGCTATATTACGATGATTACAATGGATCTGCTTATCCAAAACCAAACTAAAACTAAATACATCAACTATACTGACTGTCTATAAAGCATCTAATATACTAACTATAGATAGTTGGGATGCGACTCCAACTACCACTAATAAATACATATAGTAAGAAAAATAGAGTACATAAATAGTATCTAACTGAAGTCCCTGAAATAGGAGGACTCATCATCTACTGACTGGAATCTGTAACTGAACTGGTACCTACATTATTTAACAATGTAGTATATAAACGTATATATCGATCAGTACTTTTGAAATGTACTGAGCATGTAGGGGTGAATGCATAAGTAAAACAATAACTATATATATACTCATAGATTTTCAAATAATGCATGATAAGTGTAAATGACTCACATTGTCTTGAATAACTGAAAGTTTATTATCATAAATAATGAATAATAAAGCATATTGAACAAATCTTTTGAGCCATAACACTTAGTTCTAAAAGTTGTACTTGTATTATGTTTTCAAATCATGCAAGCTAAGTGTAGAAAGGACTCACCTTTATCATCTGAAAACTGAAAGCTGAAATTTAATAACTGATGTGTTATGTAAGATAATATTTGTGTAAAATTATGAGCCTTTACACTTCGTTTCAAAAAGCTTTTCTGTTATCGTTTTCGTTTAGACTTTTCTATTAGGGAGGTTTTTCTAACCAACATAAACCATGTGAGCTATCACGGAGTCCAATATCTCTTACCCACATTGGTAGAGTTGTTCTACCCTTGCTATCAGAAGAGAACCAAGCTAGAGTGATCATTATACTGAACCCACTATGGGTATTAAAACCTATGGTGGAACGTAGTTCTGGAGAACGATACCTTGGAATCATTCCCAACTCAGTGCTAAATACTACTCCCTTAGCATTAGGGTTTATAATAGAAACCAGTTATGCATATGTCTGTTTTAAACTATAATCAAAGCTAACTATGTGGATTCCATATCTTAGATGAGGATCAAAAGATCAAATCTTGCTTAAAATCTAAATACATGCTTATCAAAGAATGTTTAAACATCATCTTTTTTGAAATATTAAGACTGAAACTTAAGGCTTATAACCCATGCTTGGAAATCATGTCGAATCACAACAACTTCATACTCAACAGCGAAAATCTTGAAATACTTTAACAATTTTAGTCAAGATAATGAAATTCAATTCTCAATATATAAAATCATGTCACACATATAAACAATGTATAAATAGCTATGCAATTCAAAACTTAAATCACTTATAACTTCATAAACTTCAAATACTGAAAATTGGGTATGAACCCTAAATTATAAATCATGTAAATTCAACTTTTAAAAAATAGTTTTGGGCTTAAGTATGAAAGGAGTATCCTTGTTTATAACCCCATATACCTTGCTTGGCCTGATTTAATGGAATGAGTTGACTTTGGAAGCCTTGAGAATATTCTCAAGGACTTTTCTTGAAGTTCTTGGATTGGAAACTTTGAATTATTGACTATCTTGAAGAGAATGTAATGGATTCTTGAAGTTCTTGGAAGATGGACTTAAGGAGAAACCCTAATCATGTTCTTGTTAATAAAGAAGATTAGGGGTTTTCAAAACAGATTTATGATAGCCATGTATGTCTTTTTAATGATTTAGGTTGTGGGAGGTGATTTAGATTGTGGGAGGTGAAGGAAAGACCAAAATACCCCTCCAAAACTGAATGGGAATTGCTGAGTTTTAAGGGTGACGACTTGGCATGACAGATCATCACTTAGGTGATGGCCTATCAACACAGGTCTTCACTAGGAAGCTGATTTTATGAGTTGTTGGTCTTGGGTGATGACTTGGGCTGATAGGTCATCACTTAGGTGATGGCCTATCAACTCAGGTCATTACTTGGAAGCTGATTTTAACGGCTCACTGGTTTGGGGTGATGAATTGGCTGATAGGTCCTCAATTAGGTGATAGCCTATCAACTCAGGTCATCACTTTGTTGACAGACAAACATGCTGAAGTAAAATAAACATAACTTTTTGTTCCGATATTGGATTAAGCAGAAACCAAGTGCTTTGGAAAGAAATTTCAAAGAGCTTTCATTTGTTATATAGTAGGACCTCTAGCCCATTATATACAGAAAGTTATGATCGATGGAATTTGACGTAGGTTGAGACGTTCACTAAAACTTAATCGATAGAAACGTTCCCAACTCATCTTTGAGTTAGGAGATATTTGTAACCTCAATTCATATGCAAAGGTAATCCCACACTATATAATTTATCATCACATATATATTAACAAAGAATTATTGGTTTTGGGTCTATACGCATAGGAGCGACGATTTTAATTCTTTCCCAAACAATGAGGGGTATTACATTATCTCCCCCTTAGGATCATTTATCCTCGAATGATGGGTAGGAAATTATTGAAACACTAAAAGTACGGAATAATGAAGACATGACATGCATGATAATGCAGGTTATAGCTGAGCTGAAACTTTGCAAAGTCTATCATGAAGCTGATTTCTGAGTTGACTTGACTTTACTAACTATAAGGAAGTGATTCATGCTGGGAGTTCATAATTCACATGAACTTTCCATGATACAATCATCAACATAGAACCACGAAGTGCTAACCGATACATTAAAATTCCAAGAGTTACTAGGGATGGAATAGAGTATGCAATTTCTCATTTAGGAATTACCCCTCAACAAGACACGTATATGAATCAATGGAAAAAGGATTCATGGCATAGCCAAGTATATTATGTAAGAACAAATCATAAGGTAACGAGACCAAGGTCATACAAGCATATTACAATGTCTGAGATGGAATACTTGGAAAAACTGAAGTTATGTACAGAACACTTATGAACTGAGTCATGACTAAATAGCTGAATTTGAAACTGATGCATGAACTGAGATGAATTCATAATTTGGAATGTCCTTACACATAAAACTTTGGGTAGTAAGACTAAATGGAAAGTTGGAAATCTATAGGAGCTTATATGCTTGATTTCTAAATTGGATTGCAGGCTATAAGGACTAAATCATACTGAAAACTTATACTCAACTAGAGTATTTTTTCAATGCTCTTTCTAATAAGCTCTAATAACATTATGGAACAAAGAATTCTTGGGCATAATTTGAATGAGGTATTTGAATAAGGAGTCGTAACATGGATATAACGCTGTAATATGGGACATAGACATATAACTCATAAGCTAGGGTAGAATTACTAGGCTTTAGGCAATGCAACTTCTTACTTTCAAGCTCAGCAACACTTGTCAAATACTCCCTCAACTATACTATTCCCCTTAAATACCATAATCATTTGATTCAACTTATAATTCTCGCATAGGCATTGATAAATCCATCTACTAAAGCCTAAACTGAACTAAATGCTCTCACCATGATCAAGCTTAACTCAAAATCATGCCGAATACTAGTCTAAACCACATGATTTAATCTTCTAGGTATTTTTAGAGCTCATAGCCTAAGCATAACATGCCTTACCACTTCAATAACTAACTCTGAACCCTTACTATGGATTCACTAATGCATATTGCATTCCTCCACTCATATCCCAATATGACATTCAATCCTATCATTACAACCACATACAAACTTCAAGACAACCACCCATAAAGGCACACTTCTCATATCCTCTAAACCTCTATCAACAACAACTTTCTTGCGCTATGCATTAAGAAGATATACATAGATTTCTCAACTAACTATGACATATACCAAAGATTTACCTCAATATTCCCTCACCCTCTAGCCTTAGGTAGAAAAGCATAAATAATTTTTCTCAATAAGGGCCATCCACTCCCTCTCATCTAAAACTTTACTTATCCATTATTATCACCACTATCTTAACATAATAAAAGTTCACTTAAGGTCTAACATATAAGTACCTAAAGCACGAAAGGATACTATACGTAACTTTGACACTTAGCTGATGCTTCAGGAATAGAATGTCACAGGCATGGATTCATTAAAGAGATCTAAACTAAGGACATACAAGATATAAATCTGAATTTCACTTACCATTAAGAGTGTTGCATGAGTACTGGAATTGAACATACTGTAATATATGAGTAAATGAGTCATGAGCTGCATGACCTGAATTTGGAGTTCATAATTTAGGGAATATGACTCTGACTGCTGAGTGAACTAGAGTTCCTTATACTGGGAATTGAAAGCATACATGATTTTTCTATAAGATACATGAATATGAATTGTGGTCATAGAGCTGACACATAAGGCATGAGTAGATATCATGATAACTGAAGTATATGACTTTGTACTGAGATGAGAATGGGTCAGGAATCATCCTCCCTTATTACTTTTGTACACTACGCTAGCATCACTTCTAGAATATGAAAGCCTGACTTAGTTACTCATTCTACCATCTCTTCCTTAGCTTTAAGCCATCAGTCTAAGTCTGTGGGACCCTCTACTAAACTCTAATCTAAACTGCAATCACTTAACTCTAGAGTGTGGGGTGTAATAATACACATAAAAAATTAAACTTACCTCGAAAGACTATATCTTAACGTGTAACACCCATTGCCACTACCTCCTTCTGAGATTCAGCTCTTGGATATATATAGCCCCAAAAACCACATATAATAACTTGGACACTTACTAGTTTAGAATCTTCATAAGTATCACCATACCTTGAGTTCACACTAGCTAGCACTTCAAGTCTTATTTCTATTAGCTCAACCCAACCTATTTAATGAACCATACTAACTTAATTCTTTGTTACTCTCTGAGTATATGTCACTCTTAACTTCCTTTAGATTCAATATTCATCATCATACACTTACACTCTATCAACTCGACAAACATACTTGCCTCACTAAACACATAATCATAGCCTACCAAGATCACACTTCTATACTTATATTTTTCCCAAATCGTAAGATTCAATAATCATACTTAAAATACCCAACACCATCTATCCAAAACTCCTCAACTTATTTATTAAGAAAACCATGTATTAAATAACTAGCCTTCTTCCACTTAGAAACTCAAGGGTACTGCTAACCACCCATAACACTTAATAACCTTAGAAAAAAATGCAACCCCATAACACCTTGGGAATACCTATACATCCTACCTACAACATCATACTTAATCTCAAATCAATAAATTTAAATTCTTGCGCACACTATTCAAGCCTACTAGATCACCTCCATATAACTAGCATTACTAACTACGCAATTATTACTTCCATCTTGATGATCATTCACTATTAAAACTTAATGTTTAGTGATAAACATGATTTACAACCCAACCTCACATACTATTCTCACTTGGAAGCTATAAAACAAAGAATCAAGAAACACTTATGCACTAGAACCTCATAAGAACGACAATCGATCATAATCCTAAGACATACCTTATTAAAATCTGTTAACGTATCCTCCTTCGACACATTATGACTATTCACCCATCTATACACCTAAATATATTTCTTAGAACTATAAGCCTTAATTCATAATACTCAACCACCCAATACTTTCATCAATAGGCTATACTTTTATAACACAACAAATACCATCAATGATTCTTTTTATACTTCAAGAAAATAACAATTTACCTTAACTAATAACTCGTTCTCTTGATTCCACTAAACTAACACATAGGGACATATCTCTTTACTACTAACTCAATCATATTCAAGAATTCAGCTATATACATTTAATAAATCGCCCTTACCACCTTTCTTGTCACTACACTTCTAAACCCATACTTCCAACTATAAGAAGGTTCTACTACTTGTCATAACACTCTGGGTTTTATTATCCCTTGATTGCAAACACTATTTAACAAGCTAGGTTTATACCATCTCTTCTTATGAGCACTATATGTATTAAAGGAATAATGAGGAATCTAAATGTATAACATATTCTATCTTAACTGCATAACTCATATGGAGGAGGACATACTTTCAACTTGAGAAACTTATAACACACTAGAGAGCTCCTCTCAAGCCCTTGTATGACTTTAGAAATTAGTGATAGTAAATCTAAGAGCAACATCTTGGGAGAAATTAGAACTTACTAATCATGTTATCTCAAGAATAAGTCATAGATGGAGAATTATGGAGTAACACGTGAATCAATAGAAGTTTTTAAGGGAATAAATTACTGCATGATCTAGAGTATGAAAGAAAGGAAACTTTTCTTAAATGCCCCGTAGCCTCTCGAAGAAAAGTACACAAGTCACCATACCATTCCACAAGACACTACTAGAAACGAGTTCATAGACACCCTAGGACACTTGAACCTTGTACTCTGATACCAAGTTTGTAATAATCTGAGACTACCTCTAGTCGTCACACGGTGCTTAGGACCACAAGTGATCCTAAGCTAACCCTTGTACTGGGATAACTCATGAGTAACTAAATAAAACACGTAAATCTAAAGAAAAGATTAAGGAATATAAATCGTTTTTGAACTTAATAAATACAAAGCTAAATTAAGATAATTACAATGAATCTGCTTATACAAAACAAAACTAAAATTAAATACATCAACTATACTGACTATTTTTGAATCCTCTACTATACTGACTATAGATAGTTGGGATATAACTACAACTACCACTAATTAATACATATTAGTAATAAAAATAGAGTACATGAATAGCATCTAACTGAAGTCCCTGAAGTAGGAGGACTCATCATCTACTGACTGGAATCTGTAATTGAACTAGTACCTATATTATTAAACAATGTAGTACATAGACATATATGTGGTTCAGTACTTTTGGAATGTACTGAGTATGTGGGGGTAAATGCATAAGTAAAACAATAACTATATATATACTCATAATTTTCAAATAATGCATGCTAAGTGTAAATAACTCACATTGGCTTGAATAACTGAAAGTTTATTATCATAAATCATGAATAATAAAGTATATTGTACAAATATTTTGAGCCATAACACTTAGTTCTAAAAACTATACTTGTATTCTATTTTTAAATCATGCAAGCTAAGTATAGAAAGGACTCACCTTTATCATCTGAAAAATGAAAGATGAAATCTAATAACTGATGTGTTATGTAAGATAATATTTGAGTAAAATTGTGAGCCTTTACACTTAGTTTCTAAAAGCTTTTCTGTTATTATTTTCTGTTAGGATTTTCTATTAGGGAGGTTCTTCTAACCGGCATAAACTATGTGAGCTATCATGGACTCCAACATCTCTTCCCACATTGGTAGAGTTGTTCTACCCTTGCCATCAGAATAGAACCAAGCTAGAGTGATCACTATACTGAACCTACTATGGGTATTAAAACCTACGGGGGCACATAGTTCTGGGGCATGTGATCGTACAATCATACCCAACCTGGTGCTAAATATTACTCCCTTACTTATATGCCCATTCTATAGGAAATTTACCTTAAAATAGCATAAGGATTTACAATAAAAACCAATTATGCATATGTCTATTTTAAATTGTAATCAAAGCTAACTGTGTGGATTCCATATCTTAGTTGAGGATCAAAAGATCATATCTTGCTTTAAATCAGAAAACATGCTTATCAAACAATGTTTAAACATCATCTTTCTTGAAATATCAAGACTGAAAGTTAGGGCTTATAACCTGTGCTTGGAAATTATGTCAAATCACAACAAATTCATACTCAATAATAAAATTCTTGAAATACTTTAACAATTCTAGTCAAGATAATGAAATTCAATTCTCAATATATAAAATCATGTCACACGCATAAATAGTGTAGAAATAGCTATGCAATTCAACACTTAAATCACTTGTAACTTTGTAAACTTCAAATACTGATAATTGGGTATGAACGCTAAATTTCAAATCATGTAAATTCATATTGTTTCAACTTTAACAACTAGTTTTGGGCACAAGTATTAAATGAGTATCTTTGTTCATAACCCCACATACTTTGCCTCTCCTGATTTGATGGAATGAGTTGACTTTAAAAGCCTTATGAATATTCTTGAGGATTTTGCTTAAAGTTCTTGGGTTGGAAACTTTGAATTCTTAACTATGTTGATGAGAATGTAATGGATTCTTGAAGTTCTTGGATGATGGACTTAAGGAGAAACACTATTCATTTTATTGTTAATAAAGAAGATTAGGGGTTTTCAAAACTGATTTATGATGGCCATATACGTCTTTTTTGTGATTTAGGTCATGGGAGGTGGGAGAAAAGACCAAAATACCCCTCTAAAACTTGGGATGATAGGTCATCACTTAAGTGATGACCTATCAACTCTGGTCATCACTTAGAAGCTGATTTTAATAGCTTAATAGTTTGGGGTGATGACTTGGCTGATAGGTTGTCACTTAGGTGATAGCCTATCAACTCAGGTCATCATTTTATTGACAGAAAAATATGTTGAAGTAAATAGGCATAACTTTTTGCTTCGATATTAGGTTAAGGTTGAACTAAGTGCATTGGAAAGAAGACTGAAAGACCTTTCATTTGATATATAGTAGGACCTCTAACTCATTAAATACAAGAAGTTATGGTCGAAGGAATTTGATGTAAGTTGAAACATTCACTAAAACTTAATCGATAGAAATATTCCCAACTTGTCTTTGAGTTAGGAGATATTTATGACCTCAATTCATATCCAAAGGTAATCTGACACTATATAATTGATCATCACGCATATATTAACAAAGAATTATTGGGTTTAGGTCTATATATATAGGAGTAATGGTTTGAATTCTAGCCTAAAAGATACAGGGTATTATAGTAGTATGTATTCTCACAGAAAGATTTAAATCTTCATCAGAGAAGGTGGGTAGAGTTTTTAAAAGATTATGACATAAGTGTTTTGTATAATCTGAGCAAGGCAAATATAGTGGCAAATACCCTTAGTAGATTATCTATGGGTAGTGTTGCTCATATTGAGAATGATAAGAAGAAGTTAATTTAGAAGGTTCATTAACTTACTAGATTATACTTCTTGTTGGTTGATTCATCTAGAGGTATTATTTGGGTTCAGATTAGTTTAGAATCTTCTTTGGTTTTCAAAGTAAAGGAGAAGCAGGATAGGGATTCTAGTTTGGTTAAGTTAGAAAAGTGAGTTATAGATTAGAAAGAAGAGGTTTTCTCCCAAGGGGGAGATGATATATTATGATACAAGGGTAGACTGTCTGTGCCGTGTGTTGATGGTTTGAGGTAGCGGATTTTTATGAAAGCGCATGGTGTACGTTACTCTATCTACCTAGGATCCACCAAGATGTACCGTGATTTGTAGGAAATCTATTAGTGGAGTGGCATGAAAAAGGATATTGCAATGTTTGTAGCTAAGTATGCCAATAGTCAATAGGTTAAGGTTGAACACCAAAGGCCTAGTGGCAGTATGAAGGAGTTTAGTATTCCTACTTAGAACTGGGAAGCGGTGAACATGGACTTTATGATAGGGTTACCCCGTTCGGATCATTAGTATGATTTGATTTGGGTGATTATAGACAGAATAACCAAATTAGCTAATTTCTTGCCAGCCCATACTTTCTATTTATTTGAGGATTATGACTAACTCAATATTTGGGAATTGGTCAGATTGCATGGAATCTTATTGTCTATCATTTCCGACAGCGGTACTCAGTTTACCTCTCACTTTTGGAAAGTCTTTCAGAAGGGTCTTGGTACCCAAGTTTATCTTAGTATAAATTTTCATCCTTAAATAGATAGTCAGGCAAAGAAGACCATTCATACCCTATAGGACATATTGAGAGAATGTGTTATTGACTTTAAGAGTAGTTAGGATGATCACTTTCCATCGATTGAGTTTTCCTATAATAACAATTATCACTCCAGTATCCAAATAGCTCTATTTGAGGCACTCTATGGGAGGAGATATAGATGTCCTATTGATTGGTTTGACATAGGTAAGACTGTGTTGGTAGGGCCAAATATGGTGTTTGAAGTTATGGAAAAAGTTTAGCTAATTCAGGAAAGGTTAAAAATAGCCTAGAGCCATTAGAAATCCTATGCAGATGCAAGGATAAGAGATCTAGAGTTTGAGGTTGGTGACTTAGTTTATTTAAAAATATCTCCTATGAAGGGAGTGAAGAGATTTGGCAAGAAAGAGAAGCTTAGCCCCCGCTATATTAGCCATTACTGAATTTTGATGTTGTTTTAGAGAGGTAGCATATGAGCTTAAGTTGCCTGCGGGATAGGCATCAGTACATCTAGTATTTCATGTCTCTTTATTAAATAAGTGTATTGGTGATCCAACAATTGTAGTTCCTTTAGAAAGTACGGATGTTTAGGATAGCCTTTCCTATAAAGAAATCTCAGTTGAGATCCTTGATCGCCGATTCGAAGACAAAAGAACAAAGAAGTTCCCTTGGTTAAAGTTCTTTGGTGGAATTAGTCCATTTAGGAAGTAGAAGCAAATATGCGAACCAAGTACCCTAGTCTTTTCTCTGCAAGTTTAGATTCAGCCTAAGATAACAGTTTTCCTCAGATTATCTCTTTTCCATTCTCAGTTCTAGCTTTATATAATTATCTTTATGTTAGTTCATGCATTCACGAGTCAAGTGCAATCATGTAAGCATGTTTTTAGTTATGCAAGTTCAATACATAATTTTAGTCCCTCAATATTCTCAGCTTAATCAGTCTCACTCAAGGATGAATTTTCTCAAGGGGGATATATTGTAATACCCTATATTAAACTTAGCTTACTTCAGATCCTAGTGCTTGCATAAGAGGCTTGAAGGCTGAAAATTTAACCAAGTGTTGAAGACTTGGTTTTATTTTTTACCTCTTAACTTTGAGGATTTTTAAGTTGACCTTCCAGACTATGAGATGATGGTTTTTGAGTTAATTCATGTTTAGGGGTTTAAGGATCATGTCTCGGGAAAGTTTCAAATTTTTTGGATGACGATAGGGTCGTGTTTGGATTTCAATTCTAGCAGCTCATCGCGATTGCATCACGTCGCATCCTATATAGCGATGAGCATGTCATCACGTAGAGCAAGGCCTCCAAATGGTATTCTAGTTATGATTTTAATCTTCTGAGGGGCAGTTAGGTTATTTTTCACTGACTCAATTCATAAAAACATAAGATTAAACATCAGTTACAACATTATATGCCCATTATCCTTCCACTTTTTATCATAGAAACCCTAACCTAGTCCCAATAACTTCAAATTCAAGTTACTTCCCCTTTAAGATAAGCAATAATCTAAGTTTCCAAATCCAAGAATTTTAAGAAAAGTTTTCATGATCATCTCCAAGACTTTCAAAGTCAAGGTTTATCCATCAAATCAATTCTATTAAGGTATGTGGTGTTGTAAACAAGGGTATTCCTTCACCCTTGTGCCCAAATTGCATGATTTTAAGATTCAAGTTACTTGTTTTGAATTAGGATTCATACCTAAGTTTCTATATTCTTGAAGCATATAATTATCATGAGATTTAAAGATTTAAGTTTATCAAGAAATGCTTATGTTTATGTTTTAACTTAAAATATTTCTATTATGAATGCGATTGCACAATCTTGATATGATATTGTTAAAGTATTTCAAGATTGTTATTGAGCATGAAGTGTTGTTATGAATCATCATGATTTTTAAGCATGAATTTTAGGCCCTAAGTTTAAGTGTTGAGATTTCAAGAAGATCATGCTCTTAAGTTCTCTTTGATAAGTTTATATTAAGATTTAAAGGAAAAAGTGATCTTTTGATCCTAAGCTAAGTTATCGAATCCACATTTGTTTATCTTGATTATAATTTAAAGCAAAGAGATGTATAATTGGTTTTCATTATAAACTTTTATGCTATTTTAAGGTGGATTTCCTAAAGTATAAGCATATAAGTAATAAGGGAGTAGTATTTAGCATCGAGTTGGGTATGAGTCCAAGGTCGTATTCCCCAGAACTATGAGCCAACGTAGGTTAAGCTTATTCTTAATATGGATGAAGTTAAATATAGTGATCACTTAAGTTAAGGTCCTATTCCAATAGCAAGGGTAAGACAGCTCTCCCCACTTTGGGTAAGACGTTTGACTCCATGATAGCTCACTTGGTTTATGTCGGTTAGAAGAACCTCCCTAAGAAAGAATAATAGAAAAGCTTTTAGAACCAAGTGTTATGGCTCACAAAGTTTATCATCTTCGTTTATTACTCATGTTTATAATTTTATAGCTTTTGTTTAATTCAAGCCCAAGGTGAGTAATTTACACTTAACATACATTATTTGAAAATCTAAGTGCACATTAAGTTATTGATTTACTTATGTATTCACCTCTACATGCTCAGTACATTCTAAAAGTATCAATCCACATATATGTCTATACGTTGCATTGTCTCATAATGTAGGTTCTGGTGCTCAGTTCTAGCAGCGTGATTAATTACGATCATCTCCTCCTACATACCAATGCTTGTTGAGTCCTCATAGTTTGAGGACCCATTTTATCAGACATTATTATTGATGAAGTATTTTAGTCATTTGATTTCAATTAAGTTTAGGACAACTGGGCTTGTCCGAGTAGATCGCTAGTTAGAAGTAGAGGCTTGTCTGACTTTTTTCTAATTAGATTTAAAAGTGTTTGTTTTCAAGATTTCCAAGTTTTAAGACTTTCAGTAAGATATTAATTTAGTTTCAGTTAAGATATTAATTCAATATCACAAGATTTCTGAAGTCAAGTTTATCCTTATTAGAAGTTTCAAAGTTGTTAGAAGGCTAAAAAGGTTAGCTTGGGAGTACTTGTAGTTTTGAGCACCGTGTGACATCCAAGGTGTATTTTCAGGGCTTTACATAGGCTCATGTCCACTTTTGTTCATAGATGATGTATGATATATATTGCGTGTGGATATGAATATTAGGATTAATTATGAGTAAGATAGTTTAGCCTTGATTATTGATGTCATGGGAAATTAGATGAGGGTCTTGGACCTATAAGATAGTATGTTTATAACATTGTAGACTCCTATTGCCTTATACCTAGTTTAGATTGAATTGTAGCATGGATTTGATACATTACTAGATTATGGATGTGGTTTTAATGTTTGAAGCATGATTAGTATATTTGATCTTATTGTCTAGTGTGGTATTCTTGGAATCTTAATTTGGGGTAAAATTGACTTAAGTGCCCTTACTTCTAGTTGAAGTTCCTATCTTAGGCTTGTATGTGGCTTACTTGACATCTAGAACTTGGACTAGATATCTTAGCCTAGTTTGGGGCATAGTGTACCTAATTAAGGAAATTGAGGTTTAGAAGTGGGATTGTCTGACCCACTTAGGTCTAGATTTGTGTTAGTCATTATGGAATTAGCTGCAGATGTTTGACAAAGTTGAGACTAGTAAACCTTAGTATTAGGTTACTTTGTGACTCAGTATATTGTAATGATGTTTCATGGATTGTGACTTATAAGTTATACCTATGTTGTTGCTCATAGAAATGATATAATAATGGGCCCGTAGAGATACCATTTTCTCTTCGAATTGATACTTGGTTCATAGAGATGCCATTTTCTCTTAGACTTGATATTTGGACCATAGAGATGTTGTTTCCTCTTTGATATGATGCTGGGTCTTTAGAGATGATTTTTCTCGTAGATTCGATGTTGGGCCTATAGAGATATTGTCTCCTTTTAGATATGATAGTTGGCCTAGAAAGGTGATATTTCTCACCGTCATGATGAATGACCTTTATATATTAAATGACTTATAGTCCTATCATGCTTATTGATATTATGCCTCCTATGTGAGAGATGATTATATGCTTATTGATGTTATACCTCATAAATACGAGATGCCACCTAGATATGAGATGATTAGAGATATGCTATGACTTATAAATATGATTATAGAGATGATTTTCAGATATGCATACGGGCCAAAAGACGTGATAATGATATTGTAATTATTCCAAACATATTATTGGGTCGAGGGCTAATAGATGATATCATTAATATATATATATATGTGTGTGTGTGTATGTGTGTGCATATACACATCTCTATGGTATGAGATGGAGGAAGGTGTGGTATGACATTTATGATTTCATTGATTAAATACTAGCGATGGCATGCATAGATTTGATATGTTCATGATTATTATATCAGTTATTGACGTGATTCTAGTTGAAATGTGATCTTATGACTGTTCTTCCTAATATTATGTATAAGCTACGTGGTAACTAGTTGTCTATTAGGTGACTATAGTACTTAATGCTTAGAATTCTAAATATGTTAGTTAATGATTCTTGCTTAATAATATGGTAGCTAATGACTAGGGTTGATATGTGGCTATTGATAACAAGTTATAATGCTAGTTAGTTGTTAAGTGAGGTTAACATGGTTAACATTGCTAGGTGATAGGTATGCTAGTTATAATGATGCCTAGTTACTGACGCTGACTAGATAATAATGAGGACTAGTTAATAACAAGGATTAGTTGGTACATGATTATTAGATATTGATTGGCGTTGGTTAATAAAAGATGTTTAGTTGATAAATGATGAATAGTGAATAGATGACGATTATGTTTTAATGGTGAACCTTGACTAAACGTTAGGTTTGGCTAATTATTGATTAATGGTTAGTTGCTATTCCATGATTAATGATTATGTGAAGAATATATTAGATTGATAACTAGAGATCATGTGATGACTAGTAAACTAGCGGTATAATAATGAGTCTTGGCTAGTTAATAATGAGCAGATAGAATATAATGATTAGATAGTTATCTTTGCGATGTTATGATTATGATTTTGAGTATATTGGCTTGAGTCTATGCACGTATTATAAACCTATATTTATGCACTGATGATTATGATGATATATTGATACCCGACAAGGATGGAGGATACTATGATGATATATTGATAACCGATAAGGTCGGAGAATACTATGATGATATATTGATACCTGGTAAGGACAGAGGTTGATCATGAAAATGATGGTCATGATGATGACACTTATGATGATATTATTGATAGTGATCGTGTACCTTGCATCCATTCCTTCATGTGCATTGCCTATCATCAGTATGCACCTATATATATATCAGCCAGTATGGGATGGTTGACTAAATATGGGTGACGAATTTACCTTTTGTTGTTGTATGTTCATTGAGCCTTTTAAACCTAGGGCGGTAGGGGTACGCATAGGCTTGCTAGGTATTTGGTTGTTTGGAGTAGCCGGTTATTCACGCCGTTATTGATATTGTTGTTGTCATTGTTATGATTATTATTATGGCTAGCTTATGACAGATTGGTCACTGATCCGGTATCGGGATTTAAGGTACATTTTCAGCCTCTCCTATCTTATGATTGCATTATTATGCAAGATTATTTCATGTTTGTCCATGTGGATTAGAAACCCCGAATATGATAGTATTTAAATCCTGATAAGTGTTATAATGAGGTCTTAAATGAGAATATGATGATATAGGTTTTGATTTAAGATATCCTCATAGTTATATGCATATATATCTCTATATCTATATATATATCTAGCTGTATAAAGAAATGGTACTACCGTGTATCCCTTCCTTTGTTGTTTATTTTGTATAGTCGTTCATTCGCCTTGTATATTACTATATATCTTTGTTTCGCTCTTTATTCATATATTGACCTAGGATATATGGTATAGCATTGACGTATATTGAAAGTAGATGGAATAGGATAGTTCACCCTGATACTTCCTTAGTTTTATTATGTTAGACTCTTGGACATGAAAAGGATAGTTGTCCCTTATTATTCTCACTGACTTGTTATATGATTTTATGATTCTTGGGTGTAGATTCCATTCTGTTCATATACTATGTATATCTGCTTTATCTTTGGAGCTCAGTTGGCAGTTGCCTACTGAGTACCATTAACTTGGTACTCATACTGCACTTCTGCAACCTGCAGATCATAGTATGGGTTATTGCCGTTGATGTGTGCATCGTGCAAAGCAGCCCTGGTTCAAAGACTTAAAGTGGGATCCTGATGTTTGGAATATTGCTTATCTCTCTCTTATGTATCAGACTAGTCTCTACGTTGTATTCGTAGATAAGTTGTATCAGTGTATTTCCCTTGATATTTCACTTTTGTACTCCTTCTATATATTTGAAGCTCTTGTACTGATACCATCAGGTTTTGGGATTCTTCTATATATTGATCTTTATTTCATATATTCAGAATTCTTTTCCTTATATTATGGAGTAGTCCGTTACTAGCCGTTCTGGACTACAGGTTGGCTTGCCTACTGGTAGGTTATGGTAGGCGCCATTATGACTTGAGAAAATCGGGTCGTGATACATAGATACCATCCATGTCCTGGTAGAGCCTATACAAGAGCATCTAGTAATAATAATATAACCCAAGTATCTAGAATAGTCAATGACATCTATCTCAAAACAAAAGACTGAACATAGAAAGATAGAAGGAAATAGGTGAGTCCGACTTCAAGAGCTCACCCTATCTCTGAATAGTAACACAACACAATCTTTGATCAGCGACGACAACTAGTACTCAGATCTTTACCAAAAAGGTATGTAAGTGTAGTATGAGAACCAAAAACATGGGTACTCAGTAGGTATCAACGACCGACTGAGCCAAATCATGATATAAGTATGACAAATGCAAGATAACATAACTAAGTCAAGGTAAATACAAACCTAAAGTAACTCCAACATTGTTGTGCATAAATAGGTAAATAGATCGGAATAATAGCATATCATGACATAAAGCATTAACACATGCAATCATAACTATGATATTGACTCTCATATGCCAATTAGTGCAGAAAAGTAAAAAACCCATCGTAAGTCCCCATAAGCTTGGAAAGTACAAACAAGATAGAATAACCCACCACCGTTATTTATCAACTCTCATAAGACAATTGGAATTCATCCAAGTCATGCCACGCTATATCCATTGATTATCCATATTCATCATTTATCAATTAATCAACACTTATCAACTAACCATCATGTGCTAAATTATCCTTATGTATCAATAAATCATTCATTATCAATTAAAAATCACTTATCAACTAATCCTCATATAGAAGCTAATCATCACTTATCAACTAACCAACATTTACCAACTAACCAACATTTATCAACTAAAGATTATTTATCCGCTAATTATTATATCACTAGAATCTATTTATATCATACCATATTAGAACTATTTCCTCATTTTCATACTTAGCTAGAATCATTATTTTCAATCTCAATCTCCGATACCATCATATCATAATAAGTATGACATCATAGAAGAAGGGATGTGTATGTGTGTGTGTGTGTGTATATATATATATATTTGGATTCAAACTGGTATGGATATCCAATGATATCCTCATAGATATCATCATCGATATCATCATCCATATTTTCACCGCAATATCATGATCAATATCATAGCCACACTCTAGATTTATACCAGGTTTAAATAATTGATATCATCATCATTATTATCATCAATACCATAGCCATCCATTGGATTTCTATCGGGTATAAATAATTGATATCATCATTATATCAAGAATTGAACCGATATTTGTATATTTCATAGCATAAGTAGTATTGGGACTTGTACCAATAATCATATCATAATGATTAGAGTATTTAAAAGAATAATCATCAACATAATATATTAACTTGATCAATAATCATGATCGAAATTATGAGCTCTAGCATAAATAATAGCATGATTGCCAATATTGTAAATAAGCATGATCTTTAGCTTAGTCAATAACATAACTACTAATATAATCAATAAGAATTCTCTTTAGCATAATCCATAACATATTCACCAATTTAGTCAATAAAAATGATCACTAAAATAATCGATGTATACTATCAAGCATAGGCAGTAACTTATCAATAGCCTAATCAATGGTTCATCATTAGCATAATAGATAGCTCATCATTTGTATAATCGATACCTTACCAATAGATTCATCAATATCTAACACATGACATAATCTATAGTTTATTCATAGCAAATCAATAACTTAATTGTCAATGTAGTCATTAAGCATGACCTTTAGCATGAACAATAACGTAAGAGCTAATAGATCAATAAGCATGATCACTAGCGGAGTTAATAGCCCATTCATTGATTAAATCAATAGCCTAATTAATGGCTTAGTCAATATTAGAATCAAGGGCTTATTCAATAGTATATTCAGTAGCACAATCGATCGCCAAATCAATAGCATATTCAATAGCTCATAAATAACATAAGCTTAATCAATAACTCATTCATGGTATACTTGTTAAGCATTATTTCCAACGTCATCCATCATAACCAACAAGTATAAAGGTGTCCAAATATCACCGAAATAATTATCTTCCTCGATGTACACAAGCGTATCAAAGGGTGTTCAATAACTATCACAAGTCTTGGCCTAAGGTGGGTCGAAGTACCTATTTTTAAATCCCCAAAATTATTTACCAAGAAATATGTATATCAGACTAGGCTAAGGTGTCTAAGTCCATTATTTCACCTAAGGTAAGGCAATTTGGGTAGGTTTCATCCTAAACTCAAGTGACTAAGAGAATCTCCACATTAATTTAATAACTAGAGCATTTATGACCAAAGATAAGCATAGAAGGTCAACTTCACCCAAGGTAATAGTTAACTAGGCTAATCATGCCCAAAATAATATCCAAAATAGCATATATGATCCAAATAATCCCAAGTATTTCAATTTATCACACTAACACCTAAAACCTATCCCAAATCTAATACAATATCATAAACATACTATGAATTAGCTCAATCTAACAAGGGGTAAAACCTAGCTTACCTAGATGCTGAAGAAAGTTCAAAAGATTAGCTAAATCACCATTTTTTTCTTCTCACGAGCTTCTACAAGATTCCAAGCTATCAAAATCACATTTTACTCATCAATACGTGAATAATGACACTCATATTGCACTATTGTGCTTCGGGTCCAAAAATCACCCAAAAATTTTATGTGGATTCTATTTATGAAAAAAATTACATTTTCAAAACAAACCAAATGTTTCCTCATGCTCAAGGTGTCATTGCCATCAAGAATGGGTGAAATCTAAGCTAATTTGGGGCTAAAATCAAGCCTCCAAAGTTTTTGGGATTTTTAAACAAGAAATGAGAAAATTCACTATGAAAAAGGTGAAATCTTACCATGTCACGACCCGAATCATGGCCTGTTCATGGTGGGTATCTCAAGCCCACCAAGGACCGGAGACCACCCCCATTTCCTAACCACATGTGCACAAAATAATAATACCAATATGGAAGTCATTTAAATGGTAATAAGAAGAAGGATGAATAACCCATGAAATAAAGAGTAAAAAAATAACTAATCAACCCACATCTATCTACGAAAGCCTCTAAACAAGAATAACAACTAAGTCGGGACATGCCCCCGACCATGACCAAAACAAATCCAAAAGTATTGAACCAATATAGAAGAAATAATAAAATGATAAGGTCTTTTGAAAGATGAAGGCTCACCACTTCATAGCAACTCAACGAACGTACTAATCCTCCTAACACTGCACCGGAGAAATAGAAGTGTCTTGGGATCCTATATCATGAAATGATATAGCTTCCTAGGATGATCAGTGGTATAAGCACTGGCACGTAACTCAGAGATATTGTTAACATAATGCCATTTCCAAATATTAGTCAAAACCATAGTGCACACATTTATATATACATATATAGGATACCGAGATAGGGTAAGGGTCATAAACATGAGAGTTTAAAACCATTAACCTGAACTATGTAGCTCGATCCATCCTAAGGGCACCCAGGGGCTATATAGGTTCAGCAATCTCTGCTGAAAAGGTCCCAGCATATGTTAGCCTTACAAACTAGGAAAATCCAAGAAAGAGCCAAAGCCATTGAGGATCCTACCATTTCAATATGTATATAATGTTTGAACTACGTACACAGTCATAAAGACCACAACGTCAGAAAATGTGGTTTCCAGTATTGGTCCCCCCGAGACATCTACCTTCATGACGAGCTACACAATCCCCTTTAAGCCCAAATTAAAGTCTTTTAGCACATAATTCCAATTATTTACCCAGGAGTAATTCATTAAAGCATTAACCACTTGTTATCATCATAGCAATCCGCTTGCAAGTTAAATCACACATGCCAAATCAATTGGCACAACTAAATTGACTCTCAATTTCCATTAAAATCCAATCCATGACAACCAATACAATCCAAATCCATTTAAGTAACCATTTATCCATTAATGAAATGTATTGAGTTCAAAAGTAAGTTCAACCATGCAGTTTTTCATAATTAAAATCAAATTAACAAAGTGGGTTGATGTTCATGCAATTTCAAGCCAACATTCATCCAATTTAGGGAAACCCATGTTCCCCTTTCCCCATATAATTTAAGTACCAATTTAGTCCCAAAACAAGTAATTAAAAGAATGAAAAATCAATTTAAGTTACGGGACAAGTAATTCAATCAAAACAAGTGAAATCCCTCAATCCAATTTCAAAATCCATAATTTAAATCACATGGAAATCCATCAAATCAATGACAAAATGTAAAATTAAAGTTTAAGGAAGAGAAACATACTTGAAACACAAAAGAATTCAAAATTAATTTAAAGTTTTGAGTCCGGATGATGAATTCCGAGTGAAACCCTCTTAGGTTTTGATTTTAAGAGTGAAAGGGGATGATTTAATTTTGAAAACTAAAGGAAAAGAGTTCCTTTAATGTTTATAAGTCGTGTAAAACATGAAAAGATCAAAAGCCCCTTACCCTTATGTGAAAAAAACAAGGCAGGATAAAAATTACACCTTGGCGTGGCATGGCCTTATTACGGGGGTTATCCTCTATGCCACGCTAATATTGCGGAGGGTACCCTCCATGACATGGAATAATGTAGAGGGACACTGTAATACTACATATTCTTTCTTGTTCAATTCGTCTTAAAAGAGGCATACCATAGACTTAGGACCTGAAATTTAGCTAAGTATTGGAGACAGTTTCATTTTTGGCCTCTAAACTTTGACGATTTTATTATCGACCTTCTCAACCTTGGAATGTCAATTTCTAAGTTATTTCATGATCAAGGTAGTCCATAGTATCTTCGGAGTAAATTTTAGAATTTTTGGAGAAGGTTTGGGGCATGTTTGGTTGGCCAAAATAGAACATCAACGCAATGTAGAGCATCGCATCGGAGGCCACATCGGTTAGGCAATACGATGCATCGCTAATTGCATCGAAGTAAGTGACGTGATACATCATGGATCACATTGGTACCCAGTTTTTATGTTGTTAAATGATGGATTTATGGGGAAATTGAGTCATTTACCCTCACCCTAATCCGCCCAAAATACACAATTTTAGCCTCAAATAGCATAGATGCTTCATTATTCATCTTTTTCTTCTCCAAGAACAAAAATCCTGGCTCCAAGAATCAAGAACAATTCCATAACTCCTATCCAAGAAAGTTTATAATCAAAAGTTCCAGATTTAAGAACTTCAAGAAGAAGCTTCAAGAACACCATTAGAGATTCAAAAGTTCAAGCTTTTACATTCAATTCATCAAGCAAGGTATGCAGTGTTAAGAACAAGGATACTTCTTTCATCCTTGTGCCCAAAACTAGTTTTTAAAGTATAATTTACATAAAATTATATGATTTACAGTCTAGGGTTCATACCTAATTATCATTATTTGAAGTTTCTAATGTTACAAGTGATTAAATGTTGAATTGCATCCCTACTTTTGCATGTTTATGCGTGTAAAGTGATTTTATATACATTGAGAGTTGAACTTCACGATATTGAGTAGAATTATGCAAGAATTTCAAGATTTTGAATATTGAGCATGAACTTTGTGATGAATTGATATGAATTTAAAACATGGGTTTTAAGCTCTAAGTTAAGTATTGATATTTTAAGAAGATTGTGCTTTTAAGCACCCTATGACTAACTTATAGTCAGATTTTGAGAAATATTTGATCTTTTGATCCTCAGCTTAGATATGGAATCCACATTACAGTTTTATCACAGTTTACAAAAAATAGTTTAGTTTTTGTTACAGTTTAAATAGACCGATGCATAACTGGTTTTATTACAAACCCTTATTCTAGCTTTTAAATTGGATTTCCTATAAAAATTAGCATACAAATTTAAAGGGAGTAGTATTTAGCACCAAGTTGGGTATGTTTACTTGCCCCAAAACTACGAGCCAATGTAGGTTTTCCTATAAGGGAAATAGACGTTGGACACTATGATAGCTCACATAGTGTATGTTGGTTAGAAGAACCTCCCTACAAAAAGAGTAACCCTAATAGAAAAGAATAATGAAAAAGCTTTTAGAAACTAAGTGTAAAGGCTTACGATTTTATTCAGATATTGTTTTACATAAGTCATTAGCCATGAGATTTCAGCCTTTAGTTTACAGATACAAAGGTGAGTCCATTTACACTTAACTTGCATAAATTGAAAATAGATTACAAGTACAGCTTTTAGAACTAAATGTTATGGCTCACAAGATTTATACAATATGCTTTATTATTCATGATTTATGATTTTTAGTTTTTAGTTATTTAAGCTAATGTGAGCCATTTATATTTAATATGCATTATTTTATGTGTATATGTAAATGTTGAGATATTTTTTTACTTATACATTCACCCCCACATGCTCAGTACATTCCAAAAGTACTGATCCACATATATGTTTATGTGCTACATTGTCTCATAATATAGGTTCAGGAGCTCAGTTCCAGCAGCGTGATTGACCTAGAGCATCCCTATCTACACCCCAATAGTTGTGAGTCCTCATTGTTCGGGGACCCAGTTATTTAGATTTCCAGCTTTTTCATATTAGTTTATTTAGTTATGTCAGACAGTTCGAGTAAACTCGAGGTCTATCCCAGCGGTTCTCTAGTAGTAGTATTAGAGGCTTGTCCAACTATTAGATACATTTAAGTTTTTCAGTGTTGGTTGTTTCAGATTTCCTAGTTAAGTATTTCCAGACATTATGTTCAGTTGAACTCAGTCCAGTCCAGACAGTATTTCAGTGTTTTTAGCATATCACATACTTATATTATTTTTACTTGGGTCTTCAAAATGAGTAACTGGCTTTTAGGATTAGCTCAGGACTATGTGTAGTTTGCATCACCGTGTGATATCTCGAGACCTATTTTTGAGGCGTTACACACACTACCTCAAAGTTTAAAAGTAGACTCAAACCCTTTTCAAATATTTCAAAACTTTCCCAAATTACCCTTTTAATATCCCTAAACACAATTCAACTCAAAACTTTGAACTCCAGCTCCCTTTGCCTCACATCCGCATAAGACTTTTGGTGACTTTGAGCTGTTTTAAGTCTTTCTCTGATCACCTTTACCTTTTCCATGGCTTGGTGAACCAAGTCAGGACCAAACAACCTAGTCTCACTAACCTCAAACTATCTAATCGAAGACCTGCACCTTCTATAATAGAGAGCCTCAAAAGGAACCATATGAATTCCGGAATGATAACTGTTATTGGATGCAAACTCAATAAGAGGCATGTTATCCACCCAAATAACTTTAAGATAAATCACACAGGACCTTAGCATATTATCCAAGGTTTAAATAGTATGCTCCACTTATCCATTCATTTGAGGGTGGAAAATGATGCTAAGGTTCACCTATGTACCCAAACCTCTCTGAAATAAATGCTAGAAGTGAGAACAAATTTATGTATCCCAATCTAAAATAATGGACATAGGCACACCATACAACTTTACAATCTTTTGAATGAACAAATTAGCATAATTTTCTCTAGATTAGTTAGTCTTCATGGGAAAAAAGTAAACGGACTTAGTCATCCTATCCACAATGACCCAAATCGAATCATACTGATTACAAGACTATGAAAGACCCGTCATAAAATCTATATTGATTATCTCCTTCTTTAAAATGGGAAACTCTATATCTTGAGATATACCACCCGGCCTCAAGTGTTTAACCTTAGCAACAAATTATATATTTGGTAAAAAACTTTGCTACATCACTCTTTATATCATTCCACTAGTAGATTTTTTTCAAGTCATGGTACATATTATTCAAACTTGGATGAACTATATATCTAGACTCGTAAGCCTCAGCTATAATCCATTCCCACAACCCATCAACTCAGGAATACAAAATCTTCCTTGATACCTAAATATGCCATCTCCCCTAATCTCGAAAGCCATAACCTTTTACTAACCCACATCATCCTTAATCTGCATTACTATGAGATCTAAAATATGTTTATCCTTCACCTCAACACCAAGAGATAACTGATAGCGCTCAAACTATACCTCTCTTATGAGAGAGTAAGTGATCATTGTCAACTATATAATCTAACTAGGTTGGGTTATATATTTGACAATGACCACTTACTCTCTCATAAGAAAGATATAGTTTGAGCATTATCAAAAATGGCACCATTGTCGAAGAATAATTTGGCGTATTGAGTTGGTTTGGAATTTTAGCCTACTTGCTTGAATTCAAACTTGTAAATATTTGTTTTTAGTTTTCTTTTATTTCTTGTGTTAGGTAGATTTTTATTTTAGTTTACTTATTACTATGGCATCGTGGAATGAACATGAGCTTGGTGGTTGTAAATCTTATCTTGATGATCCATGTCCATATTGTGATGGACCTCACTTTTCGTAAGATTATAAATATGCTCCCCGGAGAGAGATGCGTGCACCATCTCTATCCTACCGGGAGTAGATTATTCTTTATGTGGTGTTCAAGATGGAAATTGGAGTGATTGCCCAAATGCCCCTCCCCCTATTGTGCTCACCCAAATTCTAGTTCTTTGTATGAGTTTGATAGGTCTTATGGTCAAGAAAAGAAAGAATGAAGCACTGGAAAGAGTGGCATTGCAGCTATGTTTCAATGAATGTTGGATCTCTAGAAAGAAACGTATGATATCGTATGTGATATGCATCAATACATAAAGCCAATCATTTATGAGGAGATAGATATAGAGGTCAATCATTCAAAGAATTCTTCTATATTATGTTTAGATGGTATCTTGCATGTGGAATCATTTAAAATAATGGAAGAGTATGAAGATTAGGAGCAAGAATCTTGTATTGATGTTGAGCTTGATAATGAGAAACCCTCAGTGATTTCCTAACCAACTGAACCAACCATTAGAGATGATGCCAAGATTGAGGAAATGGTGCTAGAGGCAAAAGAAGAAACCGAGCCAATCTCTTATAAAGACTCTAGCCTAATTCGGGGTGAACAGGTCGAGAAGGATACAACCCTAAAATTAGGAAGAAGACCTCACTTGAATCACTTTTCAAGATTATGCTTTGTGGATGTGATGAGAGTCGAATCACCCAAGCAAATGATGTATTTTGGAAATAAGGAGAAAAATTCCTATATTTTGGAGTTTGTCTTTTCGAAAGGGTATAATACAACCCCAATCTTGAAGGCCAAGAAGCTTAAAGATCGATGTCCATTTAGTGGCTTTTTAAGATTCTCACTGTTGCAAAATGAGCGCATACAAACGTTCGATGCAAAATTGAGTAAGCGGTTCAAGTCTTCAAATTGGCGTGATAGAACTTTTCTTATCATGCTCGCACATTTTCCCAACACACTTCAAAGATGTAAAGATCAAAGATGGCCCAACGATTCAAATTATCTAAGTGGAGGGATAAAGGATGAATCACTTGTAAGGCATCTTGATGAATTCTGAGTAGTTAAGATATCCTAGTCATGCCGTGACATTAAATCAGGCGCTGCTTAGGAGGAAACCCAAGGCATTTTGTTGTTTTTATTTGTATTATGTGATTGACATCAGATCTCTGCACCTATGGTGCCACAGGTATATTTCTAACTCTCTTGTTTTAGTTTGATGCATTGGGGACATTGCATGATTTTAAGTTGAGGGTAGGGATACTTATGGGTGTTGATATCCTCTTAGGGTTTTTGTTGTCGCGCCTGTTTTTCTCGAAGTTTTGTTCCTAGTAGAGCCGGCATGTTTAGGCAAATTATGTTTGTTTTGTGATGTGTTGTGGTTAACTGGAGGAAAAAAAGTATCTAGGATAGTTGACATATTTTTTGTAAATTTTTCTTGGAATGATAAATACCTCTCCAATTGTCTATCTGGTAACTGTGTGATGTGCATCTATATGTGACTACTGTGAATTTTTTTATGGTATTAGTACTAGGGACATGATAATCACTGCTAATAATTGCATGAACCGAATGGTTAGTAGCTTATGATGTACCTTTGTGCCAGGTATGTGTGAGATACTACGTAGTTCCTGTTATGTGTTAAATCCAGAACTTGGCCGATTGGTATTGCCTTGGTTGTAGGATAGCGGTTAGGAAAGGATCATAAGCCGTTATTGATATTAGTCCACTTTTAGCCTAAATGACCTTGCATGTGTGAATAATATCTCTTGATCCTGATTTTGAGCTTGAATGCCTATTTTTTTTTATTATACCTATCACCTTCCCAATTGTATCACAATGAACCTATTTTGGCCCTGGTCCTCCTTGGACATTATGCACTTTGACTTAAGAAAATAGCCTAAGTTGAGGTTGGATACCATAAGGGTGTGTGATGTAAAATGAGTATGAAGAAAGGTAGAATAAAAGAAAAAAATAAAAAGTTGGGTGCGGAGGAAAAACAATAAGAAAAGAAAAGTTGTGAAAAAAAATGATTGTCAAAAAGACCGCACCCATCCCGAGTATGTATGATCGAGAAAGGACAGAATTAGGTAAAGGTAAATAAGTGAGACTCCAAAAGTTAGTGTAGTGACAAGGAGGCTTAGTCACCTTAAATATCATCGAGTATTATACCAGCCCTTAGACTACGTTATAAGACGAAGAAAAATACCTATAGTGATCCTAGCTTACCTGTCTGAAAACCTTGGTAATGAAAATAAGGGCAAGCTTATGGTATTCGGCATACATTGATTGGAACTTCTTTTTTAGAGTGAGTGTCTATTAATTGTCCCCACAATTACATATGTTATTTCTTATATGAGTGAGGAGGGACTTCTTTGTTGTAAGATCACACTGGTTATGTTGCTCATTGTTAACTTATTTGGGTAGTTTAAATAGTGGTACATGCATGGTTGTTGCTGCTAAGTTGATGCCATAGCTTGATTCCTTTGTGTTGCATTGCTGCTTTTCAGTAATGCACACAGTTGAGTTTGAGATGATTGACCTTGGAGATAGTAAATATGTTTTGAGCTAAAATGGATGATTGACTGCCGAATGTGCTTTGTATCCTCTTAGTTATGTTTAAGTTGCTTGAGGACAAACAACTATTGTAAGTTGAGGGTGTTGATGTGTGAGCTAATGCTAACACATTTGAGATTTTTAACTAGAAACAATTGTAAAGTCTTAAGCAAATTTTGTCGTTTTTGATTGCTTTCTCTTTGATAATGCAGGAAAGTCAAGATGCAAGAAAACCAAAAACAATAAGAGCAAAAGAGGTGAATTTGGAACAAGTGGCCATGAAAGTGTAGTTGATGACTTATCTGATAAGTCGTCAAATTTGTGATAAGTTATCAGAGTCATAGTCAGCTGTAGATAGTGTGAGGAAGTTGGCACAGAAGTGTGACAACATCCCCTAATAAGCTGTCAGGTGTCTGATAAGCCATCAAGAATGCCATCAGTCAGAAGCAGAAGATTTTCTGATGACATGTCCTGATAAGCTATCAGATCTCTGATAAGCCATCAGCCATCTCGTTACTCAGATGCAGAAGGCAAAAATTTGAAGCATGACTGACGACATATTCTTATAAGCTATCAGAACTCTGATAAGCCATCAGGCATATCGTCACACATAAGCAGAAGGTAAGAAATGGGAATCATGTCTGACGACATGGTATGATAAGCTATCAGATCTCTGATAAGCCGTTTGACATGTCGTCAGCTAAGGAGAAAAATTTGAATTTTTAGCTTCGAATTTTTCTTAAGTTACGGATATAAATAGTATCTTTTAGGGTTTCATTGAAAAAAAAGGTTTAACATCTTGAACTTATTCCAAAGACTACTTTACTTCTCTTTGGTCTCTAAACTTGAATTTCAGTTTTCAATTCTTTGATTTAGTTGTGGGATATTCTTCTTGAATTTGGGAAGAGAATCAATTTCTGACTACATGATTTGTAAGTTTAATCACTTTGAATTATGAATTCAGTTATTGTTATCGCTTTCTTTCTCATGTGGAACTAAAACCCATAACTAGGGTTGTGGGATCTATGATTATTCCTTCATGGATTTAATAGTTGGTTAGGATTTGAGTGATTGTGGGACCATCTTGATAATTCCTTTGTATTGATTATTTTCTATTGGTTGGAAGCAATAGATCTCGCCTTATGTTGATTTGCTTAAACTGAGAAACAAACTAAAGGTAGTGAGTTATCAACGAGGATTTGGGAAGGTTAAGTTCCCATCTAATGATTAATATTGTAACAATATTAATCAACTAGAAATAAAATTAGTGTGAATACAAGGTTCCTAAGTTTAAGAGAATTAGGGAACTCAACATCTAGGTAGGTTGAGAAACACTCAGATAAACTATCAATACTGATAATTTGGTGTTTCCCATAAGTCACGAGAATCCAATACTGCAACTATTATTCAATGGAGGATTACTAATCATAGTGATCACAACTCTAGTTTCACTATATCATTGATTTGAAATATTGCAGTTTAAGTTTTGAGTTCTAAGGCGAATTGAAGTGTTAATAACTTTTGTTCAATCATTAAAAACCCCCATTTTAACTTTTCATATCATCCTCATATTATTCTTTGTTTAGCTATTGTAGACATGGTGGCAGTGGTAACTCCATCAGCTCTTCCCACAACTGCGCTTGATTCTCTAAAATTCATTTCATCAATTTGTCCATTTGAATCGTGATAGCGCAAATATCTTTGGGATGATCACTTTGACCACAAGCCAAACACTAAGTTACAGTCCGCTCCTCAGTTAGAACAGTCTTCGCATCATATTGTGAAGGTACCGTCCATGTACTTCTATCAAAATCTGGACAATAATCCTCATAATGTGGTCCGCCATAATAATAAAAAGAATCGTCACCACTCAAAAAACTATCTATCCAGGCTGACATCTCAAGAAAGGTGTGAGAAAAAATAAAAATAAAAGGAAATATATTTACCCAATATATTTAGTGCAAGGCAGGTTTCGTCAATATATTTACCCAACTTTGGAGTCGGGGTCGAATCCACGAGGAACAATGTAAATGGAAATTAAACTAATTTGAAACTATAGCTACAAGTTAAATTCAAACAAATGATGCTAAAAGATAAAATGGGGGTTTTTAATGATTGAACAAAAGTTATTAACACTTCAATTCGCCTTAGAACTCAAAACTTAAACTGCAATATTTCAAATCAATGATATAGTGAAACTAGAGTTGTGATCACTATGATTAGTAATCCTCCATTGAATAATAGTTGTAGTATTAGATTCTCATGACTTATGGAAAACACCAAATTATCAGTATCGACAGTTCATCTAAGTGTTTCTAAACCTACCTAGATGTTGAGTTCCCTAATTCTCTCAAACTTAGGAACCTTCTATTTACACCAATTTTATTTTGACTTGATTAATCTTGTTACATCATTAATCATTGGATAGGAACTTAACCTTCCTAAATTCTCGTTGATAATTCACTACCTTTAGTTTATTTCTCAGTTCAAGCAAATCAACATAAGGCGTGATCTATTGCTTGCAACTAATACAAAATAATCATTACAAAGGTATTATCAAGATGTTCCCATAATCACTCAAACTCTAACCAACTATTAAATCCATGAAGGAATAATCACAGATCCCACAACCCTAGTTATGGGTTTTAGTTCCACATGAGAAAGAAAGCGATAACAATAACTGAATTCATAATTCAAAATGATTAACCTTACTAAAGATGTAGTCAGAAATTGATTCTCTTCCTAAATTCAAGAAGGATATCCCACAACAAAATCAAAGAATTGAAAATTGAAATCCAAGTTTAGAGACCAAAGAGAAGTAAAGTAGTCTTTGGAATAAGTTCAAGATGTTAAGCCTTTTTTTCAATGAAACCCTAAAAGCTGCTATTTATATCCGTAAATTAAGAAAAAATCAAAAATCAAAATTCAAATTGTTCTCCTTAGCTGACGACATGTCTGACGGCTTATCCGAGATCTGATAGCTTATCAGAAAATATTGTCAGACATGATTCCCATTTCTTTCCTTTTGCTTATGTGTGACGACATGCCTGACGGCTTATCAGAGATTTGATAGCTTATCAGAACATGTCGTCAGGCATGCTTCAAATTTTTACCTTCTGCTTCTGAGTGATGACATGACTGACAGCTCATCAGAGATCTGATAGCTTATTAGGACATGTCATTAGAAAATTTTTTACTTCTAAGTGGCGGCATTCTTGATGTCTTATCAGATACCTGATGGTTTATCTGGGGATGTCATCACACTTCTGCTCCAATTTTCTCACACTATGTACAGCTAAAGATGACTCTGATAACTTATCACAAATTTGATGACTTATCAGACAAGTCATCAACTACACTTTCATGGCCACTTGTTCCAAATTCACCACTTTTGCTCTTGTCTTCTTTGGTTTTCTTGCATCTTGACTTTCCTGCATTATCAAAGAGAAACCAATCAAAAACAAAAAAAGTTGCTTAAGACTTTACAATTATTTCTAGTTAAAAGCCTTGAATGTGTTAGCATTAGCTCACACATCAATAACTCCCTATAGATAGCCTGCTAAGATCATCATCAACAACATTAGCTTTACCTGGATGATCGTAAAGACTCATGTTGTAATCCTTAAGCAATTCAGGACACTTTATTTGCCTGAGATTCAACTCCTTCTGATAACACATACTACAAGCTCTTATAATTTGAATAGATATCCATATGCACCCCATATGGATAATGGTGATAAATCTTCAAAGCAAAAAACCACAGTCACCAACTTGAGATCATGAATCAGATAGTTCCTCTCATGAACCTTAAGCTTATTAGAAGCATAGGCCATAACCTTTCCATGCCGCATCAATACACATCCCGGTCTCACACGAGATGCATCACAAAACACAACAAAACCATTACTACCCTCAGGTATGGTCAAAATTGGCGCAGAAGTCAACTTATCCTTCAACTTCTCAAAACTACCCTCACAAGCATCAGACCTAAAATGTTAACCTTTTTCTAAGCCAAATTAGCCAATGCAGCAATAATAGAAGAGAAACTCTCCAAATTCTCCTATAATACCCAACCAAGCCCAAGAATCTCCTAATGTCGATTAGAGTCATGGGTCTAGGACATATCTTTACTGCATCAAATTTCTATGGATCCACCATGATCTCCTCTCTAGACAGCACATGCCCAAGAAAATTTACAATATTCAACCAAATTTCATAGTTAGAAGATTTAGCATACAACTTCTAATCCTTAAGAGTCCGTAATAAAATTTAGAGGTGATTGGCATGATCCTCCCCACTCTTAGAATACACCAAGATATTGTCAATAAAGACTATAACAAATAATTCTAATCAATTCTTGAAAAAAATCAATTCATAAGATCCATAAATGCATCAGAAATTAGTTAACCCACATGACATAACCAAAAAATCATTGTGACTATAACAGGTTTTGAAAGCATTCTTAGAAATATCAACCTCCCAAATTTCAACTGATGATAACTCAATCGAAGATCAATCTTAGAGAAACATCTAGCACCCCGAAGCTAATAAAAAAGGTCTCAATCCTAGGAAGAGGGCACTTATTCTTCATTGTCACCTTATTCAGCTGATGATAGTCTATACACATTCGCAGAGACCCATCTTTATTTTGCACGAAAAACATAAGAACACCCCATAGAGAAACACTAGGATGAAAGAACCCTTTCTCAAGAAGATCCTTTAACTACTCCTTAAGATTATTTAACTCTGCCTGGGCTATTCTATAAGGAGGAATGGAGATAGGACGAGTATCCGATAGAAGATTAATCCCAAAATCTATTTTTCTATCAGGAGGAATTCCAGGAAAATCATTGGGAAAAACTTCAAGAAATTCATTAACCAAAGGGACAGATTACAAAAGACTTTTAGAGTCAGAATCCTTAACCCAAACGAGATGATATAAGCACCATTTTGAAATAAATTTCTAAACTTTAAGATAGGAAACAAAACTCCCTTTGGGTACTATGGAACTCCCCTCCCATTCTAATACCGGTTCATTCAAAAAGTGGAAACTTACCTTGCGGGTCCTGTAATCCAGGGATACATAGCACGAATGAAGCTAATCCATCCATAAGATCACATCAAAATTTACTAAATCAAGCTCTATAAGATCCACCAATGTCTCCCTATGGAAGATAGATACCACACAACCCCTATAGATTTTTCTAGCCATAATAGAATTACCCTCTGGGGTAGAAACGAAAAAAGGGTCAGAAATACTTTTTGGGACCAAAACCAAAATACACATTAACATAAGAGGTCACATAAGAAAGGATGGAACTCGAATCAAGAAAAAAATAAACATCACGAGAAAAGAGATGTAACACGCCAAGACTAATATCTGGAGATGCCAGTACCAAAAGTAGTGCCTTTTGGCACAGCAGCTGAAGACGTGGCAACTGAAAATTTATTAGCTCTAGTGGCAACCTTGGCATAAGGACAATCTCATTGTTTGTGACCCAGATGACCATAATTATAACACTAATTTCTCCCCTACTCATAATAACCATAATAAATCGTTCCTAAAAAATGACATAGATGATAAGGTAGGGTTGACTAAGCTCCACTATCCTGAGATTGGTCACCCTGTGCCTTAGGACCACTGCTAGCCTAAAAATGATGATCACCTGAAGGATTAGGATAAAGAACACTAGCAGAATAATATGAATTACCCCAGTTCTTTTTCTTAGTCCACTGTCAGCCATCTCTCCCACTATTCTGCTGACCCCCACCCTACCTTGAATGCCTGGACCTCTTATTCTGCTAGTTTCTTTTTTTCATCCTCAACCTGCTGTATATAAACCATAAGTTTAGAGATGTCTGTTTCATTATTCAACATTGTAGACTTACACTCTAATACCAAGTCACGGGATAACCCAGAAGCAAACTTCCTTATCTTGGATCTCTAGAAAAACACTAACTCTAGGGCATAATGGGACTATTGCTGAAATTTTAGAGCATACTCCTTTATTAGCCTTATCTTCCCTTAAATCCTAAGGAAAGAAGTGATCAATAAATGCACCTAAAAATTTAACCCACACTGCATGCTCAGCTTCATCACCCCTCATATCTTCTTATTCCTTATACCACTAATAAGCTACACTTTCAGTTGATATGTAGCAAACTTAACACCTTTAGAATCAATAGCATGCATCACTCTAAAAATCTTCTCCATATCATCTATAAACCCTTAAGAATCCTCCTATTACTTAGAGTTTATAATTGTTGGGGGATTCAACCTCATAAATTGGCCAACTTGAGTGACCTCAGAGGTAGGAGCAATAGAACCATCACGATCTGACCAATAAGACTAAGATATCACTAAATAAGTAAGCAAATAAATAGATCGGTGGAACTCTGCATTAGAAATATTTCCCTAAGGTAGCTGATCATAAGTATCAGCACCTTAAGAATCCCTAGGAGGACTTGTGTGGATAGGTGGAACTCTACATGGAGTGGCATAATCAGGAGCAGGACTCTAGACTGGATCTGCACTCTATACATAGGGCGAGTCCCCTTCACATTATCCTTAGGTAGAATAGAGTTCCCAATAGATTTTCTACAAATATCAGATCTTTAGTGAAACATGATCTAAAATGCGAGAAATCTTGGAGTTAGAGAAGTTTCATAACACTAGACTCTATAGCCCTAAGGGAAACGTTCCTAAATATCATGTATTATCCACCTTATAAGTTTGGCACGCTACACACCTATAAAAAAGGACTCTACTCGACATAGATTTATGGACACCCAACGACTCTAAACCTAGATATGATACCAAACTTGTCACGACTTAAACTAAGGCCTGGCCATAAAGGGTATATCAAGCCCACCATGGACTGAAGAACACCTATCACCAAACATCATGAGCATAAAATAATAATACCAATGTGGAAGACATTTAAAAAGTAATAAAAAGATGAATAAATAACTCAATAAAACTAAGAGATAAAATAATAACCAACCAACCCACATATATCCATGGAAGCCTCTAAACTAGAATAACAAATAAGTCAAGACATATCCCCGAACATGAAAAAAATAATCCAAAAGTGCTAAAATAATAAAGAATAAACAATGAAATAATAAGGCCTTCAAAAGATAAAGGCTCACCACTTCACAATAACTCAACAAATGTGCTATTCCACCTAACGTTGGACGAGTGCAAAATAAGTGTCTTCAGACCCTAAATAATAAAAATATGAAGCATCCTAGGACTGTCAGCGGGACAAGAACTGGCGTGTAACTCAGGAAAAGTGATAACATAATATTATGTCCAAAAATCAGTCAAAACCACAAGGCACACTTATATATATATATATATATATATATATATATAAGATATCGGGATAGAGTAAGGTTCATGAACATGAGTTTTTAAAAATTGATATTACAAACATGAGAGGGTCAAAATAAAATGATCAAAATTGTAAGGGTTTGACATACCACAAATCAAAAAGATAATCGCATAAATAAGTGTTAGATAAGCTCCTAAATCACCCACAAACTTTAATTTTAGGCTATCTCTTAATTTAGGTTTTAGATTTCTTGGAGTGGATGAAGAATAGGCAAAATCATGCAAAAAAGGTCTATTTATACCCATACTAGGTCCTTAGGAATCACTATCATGACCCCATTATCACGATTACAATATATTGGGACGGCACAAGGAGTTGCCTTCGTGATATGCAATCGTGACCAGATTGACAGAGGGTAAATTTCATTTGGCCTATGCAATTTATATCTTAAGTCATAAATCTCATATCACGATCGCGGTCGCAGTTGCACCAGATCTTGGTGCACTAGATTTCTCTAAGTCCAAAATAGACTTTGATCTAGTATTTGAGATTTGTGTGGAACACTGTATGTATAAACAAACTATGCTACCACACTAAATTCAACATTCTAAACTTAATGAAGTAGTCAAAATTTCCATCAGAAGTTATTTCGGAGAAAAATAGGTCTTACACCCAAATTTTATTTTTTTAACTCTCTGACTAATAGGCCAAAATAAGCTCGGGTTCCTTGAGACACAAACCAAGAGTTTACCTATCATAAAATTGATATTATAGAGCTACAGAAATAGTTAAAATTTGTATTTGAGGTTGTTTGACTAAAGTTTTTGCTCGGTGGTTATTTGGTACCAGCAAAAACCTCAAAATAGGGAATTGGCTCCAAAAATCAAACGAATTACCTGATAATCAAACTATCAGTTCCAACAAGTCATAAATGACTTGGGGAAACTGTTACAAATTTGTAATAGTGGAAATAAGCAAAAATATGGAAAATAACCTAAAGGGTTATTACAGTTTGACAGGTGTAGTCGCTCTCCAGTTGGTTGGTTTGAGGTTTTAAAGATTATACTCAAGGTACGAACTTGCTTTATGAGTCCTTGAATAGAGTTTGGATCATTCAGGATAGACTTCGAGCAGCTCAGAGTTAGTAAAAGTGTAATGCGGATTGCAAAATTTATGCGGATTGTAAAATTTATGTCTTAAAATTAGTATTGGTAATCGAGTTTTCCTTCGTGTGTCGCATATGATGGGCATGATGAGTTTTAGGAATATTGGCAAGATTATCCCTAGGTATATTGGACCTTTTGAAATTCTAATGAACTATTATGGATATGGCTTATAAGTTGGCACTGCCCCAAGATTTATAAGCTATTCATGCTGTTTTCATAGTTCCATGCTTCGATGTTATATTTTGGTGAGTCTCATGTTATTCCTTAGGATTTAGTCCAGTTAGATGAGAGGTTGTCTTAGATGACGAGCCTGTCTCTAGATATTCCAGTGGTTAAGGTCCAGTGGAGACATTGACATGTGTATGAGGCTACTTAGGAGGTCGAGTCCAATATGCATGGTAGTTATCCCTAGATTTTCATTGATTTAAGTATTTCTCTCACCTTTAGTTCAAGGACGAACTAGATTCTTAGTGGTGGATGATATAATGACCTGATTTTTGTGATTTATTCATTTCTGTATGATTTAACTATTTCCCCCTCCCCGTGGTTGCTTTGTGGAATTTATGGGGTATGGGGATGATTTTTATGGTTCCTAATACATTTGGGGTGATTTGTGCGAGTTTTTTATTTTTGGTGGTTAAAAAGGCCTATTAGTTAACTTCAGTCAATATTTATTTTTCTGTGTGTTAAATAGTGAAACAGACTGTGCCAACAGATTGTAACGTTAATTTTAGGTTTGGTAACATGGTTGGTGTAGTTTTATGGTTTTTATATCTCCTTTTGACCCTTGATTTGGAAAGATGTGAAATTAGATTTCGAGGGTCAACTTTTTAAAAATGATATTTTTTTTGAAAATTTGATATTGTCATTATGTCCGAAGCATCAAATTTAGTCTAGTAGCATAGTTCATTTGCATTCTTGGGATTTTGGATAAATCTCGAGGGATTCACAGAGACACGGAATTCTCCAAGTCTCAAGCTGGTGCACCACTTATGCAACATTTTGGTCACTTTAGTGACTTATCTTAATAGCCAAAATATAGTCTAAGCGACGACAGACGCTCTTAAGCAATTGTCGCGTAAGTAACAGCCTGGTTACTTTCGCTACACTTATGTGCTAGGCGGGTATTATGTAAGCTATACCTCATCACTTAATAAATGTCCGCTGAAGTACTCGACGATTGCTGAAGCGATGCTTGGGCGATACAAAATCTCTTTGTTGTGATTTTCACCATTTTTGAGACTTGGAGCTTGGGGTTTTAAGTATTGGGGGGATTTCTTCCATTGTTAAGCTTGGTATGCTCTAAATCCCTATTTCAATTATTTTTCTTCGATTCTCAACATTTAAATCTTGTTAAAACTTGAATTCAAAAGTGAAATTTGAGAATTTTTGGCTTGGAAGGAATAAATTAGTAATTCTTTGATTGAAACTCCGATTTCAACTCGTTTTCACTTAGGTTTTCTTGTATGAGTTCCTTTGATCATGGATAATATATTTTTGGACTAAAATTTCAATTTTACCCTTCTTTTTTAAAAACCCATTTTGGGAGTCTCTTTTGACCCCGACCCAGAAATGGGCAATTGGGTGTCATTGGCTTTCTTTAGACATGTAGATACTATATTTGTATGTTTTAGTTGATTTAGGCTCCATTCTTAAGGAAAAATCTCCGTGTTGAAGGATTTTTGGATCTATTTTCTGTATTCAGGGAAAATTATGTCTTAGCTTTTTTCAGACTGGGTTGAATAGTTAATATTGGTGTACAATCATGTTCTAAGTGTGGGAACTAAGCATGAAATGGCTTTATTATTGTTGTGTTCCTGTGTGGGGGCCTATGTTGTTGCTATTTGGTTGTTTTAAGATATTATTTGCTACGTGTTACCATGTGTGGTCTTATATGTTATTGTTGGACTTGTGTAGTATTTTTGGTTGTATCTTTTTTGATGAAAAATGCCTAAATTGGAATTTATGTGGTATCAATGGCATATGATTGTGTATTTTACTCTATTAGCATATGGATTACATTAGATTCATGGATGGTTGGCATATTGAGTGAATTTTGGCTTATGTGGATTGGTATATTGGTTGGATTTAGAAGTTCTCATTCTGGTTAGTTATGAGAATTACATCCTTATATCATATACATTCATGAAACATTGGTACCACTATGAAAATACTGGAAATACTATCTTTTTCTGATAGAAAATGTGACTTTTTAAAAAACTATTTGCTGATGTATGTGCTGGAATGAAGTTGTGATATTGGATTTGTAGTGGATTCTAAATTGTATATGGGTTGACAAACCCCTATGGGTCCTATCCTGGGATCATATCTTAGTAGATCTATACAGAGGTTGTGCGCCAACCTCGTGTATCATATCATCATCATATTCATTACATTCTTACTCTTTGTGTACATTTTACGTTGTATTTTCGTTCTTGATGTGATACCTATCTATCTGTACCTCTTTGATGTGTTTGATTTGATGTCTATCCATTGTTTTATTTCTCATACTGGTATTTGGTGTATGTGTATATTGTAGAGTTGTTAGTGGAGATGGTGTGGGCTACCATTTGGAATATTTTCAGATTGCAGGTGACGTTCCTATATAGGCTTTATTTTATACTTTGTTGAGTCGACCTATGATACCTACTGAGTACAAGTGGAACGAACTCATCCCTACTGCTTTCTTTCGGTGCACATCTAGGTACGATTGTCCTACACTGTGATGACCCAAACTGAGGATAGTCGTGACAGGTATCTCAAGCTCACTTAGGACTGAAGAACACCCCATTTGCTTAGTCAATCAGAACACAACATAGAATAACAATGGAAGCAACTCAAATAAACGATAAAAAAATAAGCCAATAACTCAAAGGAAACCAAGATTTCAGAAACCATCCCAACCCATAGTAATCCACAAAGCCTCTAATATAGAAAAGACAACCTAAGTCAGGAGAAGCCTCTGAAGATAGCCTAAAAAGGAATCCATAAGAATAATCTAAGACATAAATGCAACAATACTTTAAAATGATAGGCCTTCTGGATAATGGAGGCTCACCACTTTAAAGTTGACTGTTGACAATCCAGATATCACCTATCACCGTGCAAGGAAGTAGAAGTGTCTCTAAACCCTACATCGTGTACAACGTGCGAGGACGGTTAGCGGGTGAGCACAAACATGTAACTCAAGGAAAGGGTAAAGTAATGCCATGATCAAATCAGTCCAAACTAATTCAAAATCATATGCAAACAATCATACACACATACACATATATACATATCGGGATAGGGAACAAGGCTTAGAATGAGATTTAAAGCATTAGCTTGGACTATGTAGCTTTTCCATCTTCCAAATACCGATGGGCTATATGGGTTTAGCTCCCCTTGCTGATTGGATCCATCTCCCTCCCAACTTGTTGGGCCCCAATGCATGTAGCCTCATGAACTAGGAAAATCAAAGGAAAGGATAGAGCCACTGAGGCTCCAACCATCCCATATATATATATATATATATATATATATACACACAAAGTGTGAACATTGCATACGTTCACTAAGACCCCAAGCCGGCAAACATGGTTTCCAGTGTTTGTCCACCCATTAAGTGTAATTAAAATAATTTACACATTTCTATTCAATTAAACTGAGGATTCATTATTACCTTTATGAATTATCAATTATGCTTGCAAGCTTGCATCATCATGTCATTCCAATTATACATCACTTGGGTGAATCCACAACTCCCACAATCCAATTAAAATAAAGTCATGGCCATAAAGGCCTTTCAAATCCATTTGTACTCCATTAGCCTTTTATGTAATGCAATAGTTCAAATTTAGTTTCAATATGCATACATCCATGTTTCAAAGCAAATTTCATAAGGTAAGGTTGATGTCATCACCAATTCAATTACCGAAATCCATAAAGGTGGGGGATTCCACGACCCTCATAAGTTTATCAAATCAATTTAGGGGAATCCACGACCACCATTCCAATCCCACACTCATGCACCCAACCAGTTTAAACACTATCAATTTAAAGAATGCATGATCAATGGAAAGCACGGGAAAAGCAATTCAACCATTAACCAACAATCCTCTGCCCAAATTTAAAACTAACAATTAATCTCATGGATAACCAATTTAAACACATGCATTTATCAAAACAAGTTTTAAGGAAGAGATACATGCCTTAATTGAAGAGAAACCCTTTAAAAATAGCAAGGAAAGAAGCCCTAAGCTTGAACACTAACCTCACCACCTTTCAACCTTAGCTTTGGAATGAAGAATGACCCTTATTGTTAGAATATAAGAGTTTTAAGGCTTATAAATGAGTTATGTAAAGATTGGACGGTTTGTAGGATGTAAAAGACAAAAATATCCTTACTATACTTCTAAAATAAAGTTCCATTGATGAAAAGAGGGAGGTTCGCGGTGTGAAGCCTAAGGTGATACCCCAGGTCTGCAGCGTGATACTCAATGCGAAGCACAACCTCTTTTTTGGACTAAAGCGTGGCATGAAGACAAATCAAACCACCCCCTTCACGATGTACGACATCTTTTTTGTCCCGAACCTTTCCCTCAATACACCCAAACTCTTTCTAAAGTGTTTCATGCCTAAGATAAGGGTTATGTAGGTTCATTTAAGCTAGTTTTTTTAACCCAGTAACACCAGGGGTGTTACATTATCCCCCTTAGGAGCATTCATCCCCGAATGGGCAATTAGGATACTCATAACATAATATTAGGAAGAACACAAATGGTTACAAGAACAACTCAAGACGTGTCATAAAGAGAAGTAAGTTTTGTACCTTAAGTACTTTCATCCAACATCGAAAATAAGAATGGGTATTTGGACTTTATGTTCTCTTCTGCATCCAACATGGATTCTTCTACCTTTTGATTTATCTAAAGCACCTTTACGAAAGCCACATCCTTAGTCCTCTACCTACAGACTTGCCTATCCATTACCTCAATCGGAACCTTCTGATAAGATTAGGAATCTAAAATAACAACATCCTTAATAGGCACAATCAATAAAGGGTCACCCATACATTTTTTCAACTTCGACACATAAAATACCGGATGGATAGAACCCAAACTCATAGGCAACTCTAACTTATAAGCAACATTGCCCACTCTCCTCAAAATCAAGTATGGGCCAACATAACAGGGACTAAGCTTCCTTTTACTTCCAAATCTCATCACTCCCTTCATGGAAGACACCTTTAAGAATACCCAGTCGCCAACATCAAACTTCAACTCTCTTCACCTTAATCTGCATAGGGATTTTGGTGACTCTCAGCAGTTTTAAGACTATACCTAATCACCTTCACCTCTTACATAGCTTGGTGAACTAAATCAGGACCAAACAATTTAGTCTCACAAACCTCAAACCACCCAATAGGAGACCTATGTCTCCAACCATATAGAGATTTGAATAGAGCCATCTGAATACTCGAGTGATAGCTATTATTATATGCAAACTCAATGAGAGGTAAGTGATCAACCCAACTACCACCAGAATTAATCACGCAAGCTCTTAGCATATCCTCTAAGGTCGGAATAGCCCCCTCCACTTATCCATCCATCTTAGGATGGAAAGTGGTGCTAAGACTCACTTGTGTGCCTAAACCCTTCTGAAACAAATGCCAAAAATAAGAAGTAAATTATGTATCTCTGTCTGAAATAATAGAATTGGAGCACCATGCAACTTGACAATCTCCTGAATAAATAGCTAAGCATAGTCCTCGCCAGAGTAAATAGTCCTTACTGGAAAGAAGTGAGCAGACTTAGTCATCCTATCCATAATAATCCAAATAAAGTCAAACTGATTGAGAGACCACAAAAGACCTATGACAAAATCCATGTTGATCACCTCCCACTTCTACATAGGCAACTCTATCCCTTGAGACATACCACGCCTTAGCCATAAAATTGGCCACATTTTTCTTCATATTGTTCCACTAATAACTCTCCTTCAAATCATGATACAACTTCATTGAACCAAAATAAATTTTATACCTTGACTCATGAGCCTCAGTCAAAATAATTTCTCGAAGCCCATCTACATCAGGAACACATAGCCTACCTGGGTACCTCAAGATACCAACACTACCAATCTCAAAGCCATAACCTTCTGCTGACCCACATCATCCTTAATTTGCATCAAGATAGGGTCTAAACCTATTTTTATTTTACCTCATCACCAAGATATAACTTCACCACCTCTTGAACAATCTCACCACCATCCTCGAAGTCTAAAAGATGAACTCCCAAATTAGCCAATCAATGAATATCCTTCACCAATCCTTGCTTCTCCTTATCCACATAAGGTAAGCTACATATAGATAAACTGCGAAGAGCATCATCAACCACATTAGCTTTACTTGGATGATAGTAAAGACTCATGTCATAGTCCTTGAGAAACTCAAGCCATCTCCTCTGCCTGAGATTTAACCCCTTCTAAGTAAACACATACTGCAAGCTTTTATGATCAGAGTAAATGTCCACGTGTACCCCATACATATAATGGCACCAAATCTTCAAAGAAAAACCCACAACTGCCAACTCTAAGTCATGAGTCAGATAATTCTTTTTATGCACCTTAAGTTGCTTAGAAGCATACACTATAACCCTGCCATGCTATATCAAAACACAATCTAGTCCTACACGGGATATATCACAATAACAAACAAAACCCTCTATACCTTCGGGAAGGGTCAAAATTGGAGTAGAAGTCGACATATCCTTCAACTTATAGAAACTACCCTCACAAGCATGAAACCAAAGAAGCTTTACCTTTTTCTAGGTCAACTTATTCAATAGGGAATCTACAAAAGGGAAACTCTCCATAAACCTCTTATAATACATAGCCAATCCCAAGAAGCTCCGAATATCAGTTAGAGTCATAGTTCTAGGCTATTTCTTAACTGCCTTAACCTTTCGTGGATCCACCTTGATTCATTAGAGATTACATGAACAAAATAGGTCACAATATTCAGCCAAAACTAACACTTAAAATAATTAGCTTACAATCATTGATCTTTTAAAGTCTACAATACACCTCAGAAGTGATTGGCATGATCTTCCTCACTCTTAGAATATACCAAGATATTAGTAATACACACGATAATGAACAAGTTTAAAAACTTCCTAAATTCCCAGTTCATAATATCTATAAATGCCACTGGAGCATTAGTCAACCCAAAAGACATGACTAGAAACTCATAGTGACCATACCGGGTATGAAAAAGAGTATCCACCTCCCTAATCTTCAACTAATGATAACTCGATCGAAGGTCAATCTTAGAAAAGCATCTAGAACCCTCAAGCTAGTCAAAAAGATCATCAACCTTAGGAAAAGGGTACTTATTCCTCACTATCACCTTATTCAATTACTGATAGTCTATAAAAACACTAGGACGAATGAAACCTTTTATCAAAAAGATCCTTTAATTTCTCCTTTAACTTTTTCAACTCAGCTAGACCCATTCTATAAGAAGGAATACAGATAGGATGGGTATCCAATAGAAGATCAGTCCCAATATCTATTTTCCTATCAAGAGAAATACATGGAAGATCATCAGGAAATACATTGACCACCAGGACAGATTATAAAAAAAGACTCTCGGAGTTAGAATCCTTAATATGAACTAGATGAAATAGATACCCTTTGGAACTAAACTCTCGGGCCCTAAGATAGGAAATAAATATTACCTTAGGAACTAAAGAACTCCCTTCCCACTCAATCACCAGTTCATTAGGAAATTGAAACATACCCTTCAGGTCCTACAATCAAGAGAAGCATAGCATGAATAAAGTTAATCCATCCCTAATATACCATCAAAACCTACCATATCCAACTCTATAAAATCCACCAATATCTTCCCACCATAAATAGATACCACACAACCCCGAAAGACCTTTCTAGCTATAATAGAATCACCCACAGAGGTAGACACATATAAAGGATTAAAAATATAGTCAAGCCCGAAACTAAAATAAATAGTCAAATAAGAGGTCACATAATAAAGAGTAGACCCTAGATCAAGCAGGCAATATATATCATGAGTGAAAAGTTGTAACATACCAGTGATAACAACAGGAGATACCTCAGATTACTAATAGGTGGAAAAAGCATAAAGATAATTCCAACCAGTATCGGTACCAGATGTAGTATCCTTTATCACAGAAGCTGAAAAAATAGAAACCAGAGCTTTATTAGCTCCAGTAGTAACATTAGCTAAAGGATAATTCCATTAGATATGACCAAGCTGGCCATATTTGAAACACCAATTACCCCTCTCATTGCACTAACCATGGTGCAACTAGAAATAAGCTTTGTAGGGAGGATAAAATACGGATGACTGAGCTCTACTAGCCTTAGACTGGGCACCTTGTATAAACTAGCCATAGAATATAAACTAGAATTTCCCTAAGTCTTCTTTTTGCCCCACTTTTTATAATCTCTACTACCATGTTGCTGACTTCCACCTTACTCAAAATACTTAAACTTCTTATTTTGCCTCTTCCATTTCTACTTATTTTTTATTTTCATCCTTAATTTGCTGTATATATACCAGCAATATAGAGATATCTATATCATTATTAAATATAACAGCCTTGCACTCTAAAACTAAGTGCCAAGGCAAACCCAAAGCAAACTTTCTTATTCTATCCCTCATAATAAGTATAGTCTCTGGAGCATAACAAGACAACTAATGGAATTTCAGAGCATACTCCTTCATAGTCATCCTTTCCTGCTTCAGATGCTCAAACTCCTCAGCCTTAGCCTCTCTTAACTCCTGATGAAATAAACGATCAAGAAAGGCACCTGAAAACTTATCCCACTCAGATGGCTCAACATCATGCCCTTCTCCCACTTTTTATACAACTGATATGCCATATCCTTTAGCTGATATATGACAAACTCCACACCTTTGGAGTTAGTTTCATACATTACCCTAAATATATTTTCTATATCATCCATAAAACCTTAAGAATCCTCCTAAACCCTGGAGCCTATAAAGATTAAAGGACTCAAGACACGTCAGGAGGGTCTATATAAGACACGTCACCCTAAGAAGCCCAAGAAATACTAATAGGAATCATAGAAACTCCACGAGGGTTAGTACAATCAAGATCTAGGACCCTAGATCGGGTCTATACTCCATAGGTAGGATGAGTTTCATCCATATTATCTTTAAGTGGGACGGAGGGGCTTCTACAAATATCAAATCTTTGGGGAGGCATGATCTAAAATGCGAACAAATAGGAATTATGGGAGATCCCATTACCCTAAGCTATATAGCCCAAAAATAGATCACAAGAAAGGGAAATATTCTTAAATGCCTTATAGCCTCTTCCTTATAAATGTGGTGAGCTATACACCGATAAAAGAGAATCTAATTGACATGATTTTGTGGACACCCAATGAACATGAACCTATCTCTGATAACAAGATGTTCATAACCCAAACTAGGGCCTAGTGATGATAGGTATCTCAAGCCTATGGAGGATCAGAGAATACCTCCTTCACCTAGTTAATCATAATACAACATAGAATACAATGGAAACAATTCAAATAAACAATACTAATATAAGTCAATAACTCAAAGAAAATTAAGATTTTAGCAACCATCCCAATCTATAGTAAGCTACAAAGCCTGCAATATTTAAAAGACAACCTAAGTTAGGACAGCCCCCAACGATTACTGAAAAAAATCCATAAGAATAATCTAAGACATAAAAGCAACAATAGTTTAAAATTATATGACTTTATAATAATGGAGGCTCATCACTTCAAAGATGACCGTTGAAAATCCAGAAATCACCTATCACTATGTAAAGAAATAGAAGTATCTCCGAACCCTACATCGCATGAGGATACAATGTTCAAGGACTGTTAGTAGGGTGACTAGTATGTAACTAAGGAAAAGGATAATGTAACACCATGATCAAATTAGTCCAAAATCATTCAAAATCATATGCACATAATCATACACATATATGTATCTATATATACATGTTGAGATAGGGAACATGGCTTAGCAATAAATTAGCCTAGACTGTGTAGACTTTCTGTCTTCCAAATACCCATGAGCTATATGGGTTCATCTCATTCTTGTTGATTAGTTCCAGCTCTCTCTTTGCTTGTTGGGCTCTAATGTATGTAGCCAAATGAACCAGGGAAATCTAAGAAAGGGACAGGGCCACCGAGGCTTTAACCATACCAAAATATATATTTAAAAAGTGTGAACTATGCACACGGTCACCAAGACCTCCCGTTGGCAAATGTGGTTTCCAGTGTTCGTCCTTCCGAGGACTTATACCTTCACAGTAAGATATACAACACCCATTAAACCTAATTAAAATTATTTACACATTTTTATTCCATTAAAATGAGGAGTTATTATTACCTTTAGGCATTATCAATTATGTTTGAAAGCTTATATCATTATGACATTCCAATTATACATCACTTGGGGGAATCCACGACCCCCCCAGTCCAAATTAAAATCAAGTCATGGCCATAAAGGCCTTTCAAAGCCATTTGTATTCCATTAGCCTTTTATGAAACACAATAGTTCAAATTTGGTTTTGATATGCATATAACCATATTTTAAAACCAATTTAATAAGGTTGGATTGAGGTTATTACCAATTCAATTTCCAAAATTCATAAAGGTAGGAGATTCCATGACCCTCATAAGTTTATCAAATCAGTTTGGGGTAATCCATGACCCCCATTCCAATCCCACACCCATGCACCCAACTAGTTTAAAAACTATCAATTCAAAGCATGAATGATCAATAAAAACCATGGGAAAAGCAATCCAACCATTAACATCCAAAAGTCCTAATCCCAAATTCAAAACCATTAATTAATCACATGGATAACAAGTTTAAACACATGTTCTTAGAAAAATAAGTTTTTGGGAAGAGATACACGCCTTAATTAAAGAGAAACCCTTTGAAAATAGCAAAGAAAGAAGCCCCAAGTTTGAAATCTATCCTCACTTCCTTTGAACCTTAGCTTTGGAATGAAAAATGATATTTTTTGAAAGAATACGGGAGTTTTAAGGATTATAAATAAGTTATGTAAATATTGGATAGTTTATATGATGTAAAAGGACCAAAATAACCTTAATATACTTTTAAAATAAAGTCTTATCAATGAAAGAAGAGAGGCTTATGGTGCAAATCCTAAGGTAAACCCCTAGGTCCATGGAACGATGCTCAATGCAAAGTAGAGGCTTCACAGTACAAAGCCTAGAGAAAAACTAAGGTAGTGATCCTTCTTGTACTCCAGTGCGGCGTGAAGCCAAAGAAAACCACCCTCTTTGTGATGCATAACTTTTTTTTGGTCCCAAACCTTCTCCCAATGTACCCAAACTCCTTTTGAAGTGTTTAACGATAAATATAGGGGTTATATAGGTTCGTTTAAGCTAGTTTTTAGACCCCATGACACCTAGGGACCTAGGGTGTTACATATATGGTAGTTGATTCAGGCGGTATTTATAGTATATTCAAGGCAACGGTCGATCTATGCTTCCGGTGTTTATACATGAAATATCCTAGGTTTGATCCTTAGAAATTTCTTGATTTATAACTCTCTAGATATCATACAACTTAGACTTATAAGTCGTATGATGTGGGTACGACCTATGAGCCCCAAGTCGTATGTTACTCAGAGTGGTTTTGGTTGTTACTGTCCAAGATATGAATGAACACCATAAGATTTGTATAGAGATGGTACGAGTGAAGAAGGCCACTCGTATATTGATCAGTGTGTCATGCTCTTGGTTGGCTTTCTAGGGTACGGTTCTAAGGTACTTGTCGTATGATGAAGGTACGACTTAGGTAAGAAGAGTCGTATGGTGATAAGTGTGTGGTGTCCAACATTCTATCTAGGGTATGAGTGGTGGGTACCAATCGTATATTATGCGTACGAGTTAAGGGAGGAGTCATACCTCTTGCGGTGATTTTTACAGATTAAGTTGGGGGTATTCTGGATATTTTCCCTCTTAATACCTTTTGACCCCATGACTTAAAACACTTTTGGGACTTTATTTACCCTATTATTCTCAATCAAAAACACTTTAAACACTCTCAAATCTCTCTCAAGCTCTTGGATTAAGAAAAGGCTAGGATTTCCTTCAAAGTGGTCAAGGAAGGCTTACAAGGGTGGTGTCTCTCAATACTCTTTGGAATCTAAGGCATGTTACTCCTCCCTCATTGTTAGTTTAACTAAATTCATGTTTTAATGAATGGTTTTCATGGTTTAATTGTGGGTATTATTTGGTTTTAAACTATATGTTGGGGGTTTTGGTTGTTAATGGAAGAATATTGTTTTCCCATTTTTTTCTTATGGTTTTCATGTTAAAATGATGGAATTGAACACGTGGTTTCATGTGAATGGTTAATTGGTTATTGGTTTTGGTTTTGGAAACTATATGCCCTCAACATATTTGATAAAATACCTATGTGAATGGTTTTGTCATATAGTTTAAATTTTATTGAAACTATTGCATTGCATAATATGGTTATGGAACCTAAATTGGTTTGGTTGGTTTTAAATGATTTTGTAAGTCCTTTGTAGCCATGGTTTTAGTTTAATTGGTAATCATGTAGGGTACATGGGAATCCTCTAAGTGTTAGCTAGTGGCATTGCTTGCAAGATATAATTGGTATGACGATAATCCTTCATAAATACTTAGTTAATAACTTTCTAGAATTGGTGTTTGGTTATTCCTAATGGTTTTAGTTGGTCAATAATAACGGGTTTTGATAGCTTATCGTGAAGGTGTGAGTCCAATGGATGAACACTGGAAACTCTTGTTTGTCGATATGAGGGTTGGTTATGGCAACTTTATACTTGTAGGGTATACGAGAATCCCCTAAGTTATACTTGTATATTGTATCATGGAAAGTGAAGGGTACACAGGAATCCCCGACCCTTATAATATCTCCGGTTCGTGTGGCTACACACACTGGAACCCTTTCAGGGGGTAACACTAGACCCATATAAACCATGGGTGGATTATTATGGTAAAGCTGCACAAAACCAAGTTAAAGGTTATAAATTCATGATTAACTTGATTCCCTTTCCCGGCAGTGTGTGTGTATGGATGGATTAGATTGTGTATGGTTATTTTTTTGGTTTCAAACATTGGCATTATTTTAACCTTACTCCTGAGTACATGATAACATTCACCTGCTAACCTGTTTTCGGATCTATATCCCCACATGATACAATAACTGGCCACACTACTTCTCTTGTATAGTGATTGGATTCAGGGATAATTTTATGTCGGATTGAAGTGGTGAGCTTCCATACTCTAGAAGGCTCTATTTCATGTTATGGAATTCTCTACGTGCTTTTGTTATTTCTTAGTCTTTGGTTTTTGGCTACGGTCGGGGGCATGTCCCGACCAGATATTGTTTTGATTTTGTATAGAGGCTTTGTGAGACTACTTTAGGTTGGCATGGGTGGTGTCGGTATTGGTGTCAGCCTTGGCATTGGTATTGGGGATAACATCACTTGACTATATTTGATTTATGATTATTCCATTTTGTTATGTTATATATATTCAGAATTCATCCGACATAGGGTGTAGGCGGTTATGGTTGGGTATCGAGGGTGTTCTCCGATCTTGATTAGTCTTGAGGTACCCGACACGACTAGGTCCTGGTTCAAGTTGTGTTATTCCACTACCTCTTCTTATCTAGTTCATGTCTTATTTTGTATTCTGAAACAGATTATGATCCTTTAGGACTAGCATTTGTGTATTTTTGAACTTCGAGATATATTTAGTAGTTCTTACAATATGACACTAAGTTCTAGGGAGATTGATGATATTATTGTTCTTTACTTTCTTCCTTAATTACTAATGTATAGTTCGACTTTGTTTTACAAGTTTTGCCTTGGGTTTTAGTATTGATTTATTAATTCATATCAGTTTGGGTGATATAGTCTTATGTCAAGGCTTGCCGTGATTAGTTCCATCATAACCCTTAGTTTTGAGTCATGATAGGTAGACAGTCGGAAATGATAGAATTTAACTCGAGTAGAATCCAATAATAGAACATATGACATTTCGCTAATAAGTTGGCGTTGATCTGAATAGGATGAAATCAACCCCGTGTCCAAGTCTTCTAACTTGATCTTTCTTTCCTTTATTGTGAGAGTTTAATTATTTGGTAGTTTATGTTTATTATTTAAGTTAATCTTCTTGCTATATAAACTGTGTCACTTCTATCTCCGTCACTTCTATCTCCTTGCATATCTGATTCACATTTTTCTTTCATATTTATGCATCCTATTATCACTTAGATAATTAATAATTAGAAAATAACTTAACTGTATATTTAGTTTATTGTTTTCATGTTTGAATACTTAGTTAATAATTAATAATAGACGTTTTCTTATCACATAGAATTCCCCACATAACATATAAATTTGGTCGGGACCCACATTTGTTGACCTCGAAAGTTTCTTAACACGTTCCTTTTGAGGTAACTTGAACCCTTACCCAAATTTATGGTGATGTAGGCTAATAGTTAAATAATTTCTAAATTAGTCTTGAATGGTTCCCTAATTCACCCGAACTCATTAGGTGGTGACTCATCTCTTTTAAAATATCCTAAAAGAGTTGTCACGTTGAATCCCCCTTTTCACAAGAAAAAATAGGGCGCGACAAGTTATCCACTAGTTAGCTAGGCTATATTTCTCAGTGATCAGTCTTCTCCAGATAGCCATTTCTTCTACTACAAACCTCTATAACCATTTCTGTAACAACCTCTCATTTTGCATGCTAAGATTCTTAATAGCCAGACCACCTTGCTCTCTACTGAGTGTTACCCATTTCCCATTTCACTAGGTTATAACTTCTCTTCTTTTTGCTTTCTTGCCAAAGAAAAAAATCTTTTTATCTGTTGATTTTCTTCGATTTTCTTCTCAGTGCTTTTGGAGATAGGGAATAAAATTATCATATAGTAGGGAAGACCATCTAGCACAAATCTAATGAGTGTTAGTCTCCCTTCCAGAGATAAGTATCGACTTTTCCATCTTGTTAGCCTCTTTTCACATTTTTCCACCACCCAAGTCCATAGCTCTAGTTTTTTGTTCTTATCACCCAATGGCATTCCCAGATACCTGTTGAGTAGTGAGGATACCTAACAATCAAGGTTCTCAACTAATCTCTGCATATTTTCAACTTAATTAATGAAATAAAGATAACTTTTATGTTAATTTATATGTAAAACTGAGACACCTTCAAAAGTAGTTAAGATTGCTCTTAAATGATTGACATAGTTCATCTCTTTCTTAGATAATATCAAGGTACCATCAATATAAAAGAGGAGAGTAATTTCTAGAGGATCATCTCTACTTGTTTGAGCTTTAAATTCTTTAACCTATCCCTTATACTTGATTGCCCGAAGAATTTGGTTCAGACTTTTCAAGGCTAATAGGAAAAAATGTGACATATGGTCACCTTATCTCAACCCCTTCTAAGACTAGAAAAAACCTTCTGCACTACCATTAATGATTAAGGAGAATTTCACACCGGATATACAAAATTTGATCCAATTTATCTATTTATTACCGAATCCCATGCCTTCTAAAATTTTAAGTAGGAATTCCCCATTGATATGATCATATGCCTTCTCTATGTCCACCTTGCATAATATTCTAGGTGCTCCACCTTGCATAATATTCTAGGTGCATTCTTCTTCACTCTAGAGTCCACAAATTCGTTGGCCATCAAAGTTGTATCCATAATATGTCCCCCTTTAAAAAAAAGCTAGTTGATGGTCACCCACCAATTCCCCTATAATAATTTTCAATCTTTCAGTAATAATTTTAGAGATGATTTTGCACACTCCACCTGTTAAATTGGTAGGTTTGAAATCCTTCAACTCCTTTACACCCGACTTTTTGGGATTAGAGTTATAGAGGTGGCATTCATAGAATTTTCAGAGAGTTCATTATAATGAAAATTTTGGCAGGTCTAAATCAAATCTTCTTTAAGTATTTCCTTGAATGATTTGTAAAAACTCCTAGTGAACCCATTAGGTCAACGTGGTTTATCCCCATTACATTGCTGCACAATCTGGAAGACATGTTTCTACAGAAGGCCTTTGCAACCAACCGTGTTCCTCTTAAGAAATTACAGGGAAGTTCAATAAGTTGAACCATTCTTTAGATTCAGTGTACAAATTTCTTGTAGTATTCTTCAGAGCTATCTTAATCTCACTTGGTTTATTTTCTTCCTCCCCCTTTACTATCTATTATTCAATTGTTTTGTATCTCTTATGAGTCTGGCTATTCTTTGAAAACTCTAGTATTGTTGTCCCCTATTTCAACTATTGTGTTCTTGAATTTCGCCTCCAACTAGCTTCTTTATTCTTCACCAAAACCTCTACTTCTACTAAGATTGTTGCCCTTATTATCATCTCTTCCTCGGTCTGATCTTTACCATCTTATATTTTGTTAAGATCAGTCAATTCTTCCAGCATGTTGTTCTTTCTGTTTATAGTTTAACAAAAGGTATTTTTGCTTCATTTTTTGAGTTTTATCTTCATCGTCTTCAGTTTGGAACTCAACCTATAATCTGTACATCCTACAAAAATGAAACTGCCCCACCAGTTTTAGGCCATGTCTATAAATCGTTCCTCCTTTGCCACCAAGTCTCTAACTGAGTAGGCATTTAACCATGAATATTATTTACAATATTTCGGAGTACATTTTTATTTTATTTCGAAATACGTTTTTACAATATTTAGATTTTTGAAAAATACCTCTTGAGGTATTTTCACTAGTTTAGAATTTACTTTTTGCACTTTTTAATTTATTTTTTTTCAAAAAAATATAAATTTCTTATTTTCATAAATAACCCATTTTTCAGAAAATTCTAGTTTTTAAAAAATTTCACTTTTTATATTTTTTAACTTCAAAATACCCACTACAATAAATGTGATATTTAGCTACGAAATTATTAGGCACGACGCCAAATTCATTACTAATTCTTCACTTTTTGTGACAAAATTATATTTCGTATTTAAATGCATGAGCAACATAATTTTAGTGATGAAATATATAATTTTGTAGTAAAAAATTTTCTACTAAAGTTTCCCTCCAAAAATTAATTTGGTGCCATTTTATTAAGTACTATTTGTGATGAAGTTTAAGTTATCAGTGACACATTATTGTGTCGTTATTAGTGTATTCAATTTTTGATAAACTATTATTTGTCGCGAAAATAGTTATTCCCTCCATTTAAAAAAGAATGACCTACTTTTCTTTTTAGTTCGTTTAAAAAAGAATGATCCCTTTCCTTTTTTGGCAATACTTTAATTTCAACTTTCCACATGGCATGTTTAGGACCACAAGATTAAAGGACATTTTGATACATTTGACATAACTTTGATTTAAGCCCACAAGATTCATAAGTCTTCTTTATTTTCTTAAACTTTATGCCAAGTCAAAGTAGGTTATTCTTTTTTAAACAGAGAGAGTATAATTTTAGACATGAAATGGTTTCGTCACAAAAGATAAGTGGTTTCAATAGAGACACGTAAGAGTTCGTAGTTAAATTTTGTAGGCTTTAGCTACTAATTATATATTAATTGTGAGCTTAGTTTTATCACTAATAATTTAAGCAATTAGTGATAATCATTTTATTGTCTCTAATCATTTTGCAACTTAGTGACAACGTGATTTTGTCACAGAATATGTAATGTTTAAATAGCTACGATTTAAAATTTTTAGTTGAATAATTTAACTATTTGCTGCGAAAAAGTCTTTCGATATGCTTGTTTGTGATTACAAGTGACAATCGACAATTTTTTTCAAATGCTCTCTATAGGAAACAAAATAATGTAGATAAATAAACTTTTTTACTTAAAGCTATAAAAAGTTGTTCCAATAGTTAAAAGACATAGCCTCTGACTTTTTGTTGTCACGAAAATTCACAACTAATTAATCTTTGCCATGCATTAAATTTATTATAGTAATAATCTTTTAGCCTCAATAAATAATTTGAAACAAAGTATCATAGTTATATAAATATTTTTCCTTCATGTTATAAAATAATGGCAGTACTTAAATGATATAGCCATGATATTTTTTGCTACAGTCAAATTTCATCCTAATTATTAATTATGTCACTTGCTGAAATTTATTGAAGCAATAATAATTTTTTAGCCATAGAAAGGTTATTTAAAACAAAACGTTGTAGCTAAATATGTATTTTTGCTTTAGTTACTCAAAAGTTGTGGCAATAACTGACTTAATAGCTACAATTATTTGTCAGGATGAAATGACATAGCCTCAAATTTATTATTGTGATAAAATTTCATAGTCAATAATTATGTTTTTACCTCGAATAAAAATGTATTGTATTAGTACTAATCTAGTGTGAATAGATATGTTAATCGTTCGATTCAATTCAATTTTACAAACCTGATTATAAATTTCAAATATAATTTTACCCTTTCAATAAATAGGTGATTATATCTAATTGATTTTCATGAAATAATTGTATCAAATTCAAACATAACTTCACCAAGTCTTATTGAAGCTTCGTCTTGATTAAGTGCGTCTAGAATTGTTATTTGATTCAAACTTGTTTAATTAATGTAATATCTTTATCAATCTAGCTTAATTGAAGGTGTTAATAGTTCAATTCAATTTGACAGCTTGTAAGTCTTAATATGACTTATACAAATAAGTACTTATTGGATTAACATCTATTAACTAACTATATCAAATTTAACAAAGCTTCAATAAGTCTCATTCAAATTTCATCCCAACCAAGTGTTTTCATAATTTCATTTGATTCAGACACGCTCTATTGGGACAATAAGATTATCTATTTAGCATAATTAAAGGGGTCTATCATTCGACTCAATTCAACTTTAGAGGATATTACTCATTCGATTTAATTATAAGTTAAATAAATAAGTGGTTTTGTTGAATTACTTTTGATTATCTAATTGTATTAAAATTAAACAAAACTTCAAGCTTCATTGTATGATAAAAGTTTTTTGAGAATTCATCTTGTTTGACTCGAACATGATCTATTAGAACAATACTTTGATCAAAGGTGTTCAATATATGACTTGATTCAATTTAACGGAACATCAATAAATCTCACTCAAAAATTATCCTAACAAAATGTTTCGAGAATTATTATTTTAACTGGAATATCTTTAATAATTGGAAACGAGAATAACTAATTGAGCTAAGAAGTAATAATTGAATAAAATTAATATATACGTGCATTTATACCATAATTTATATCTAGGACATATTAGTCTTAAAAAATATTTAATATTAATAAGTTATAAAACAATACAGTAGAAATCTAACTACTGTACATGTATTGAAAACAATATATTCCCAAAGAGTATTTTAATTATTTGTAAAATTGATAATTTTCTCACAAAATTGTTTAGCTTGTGGACTAAAACATATTTCCCATTTTGCACGAAAAGTAAAGGCTCCAAAACCTCCGTCCTTTTCTACCCAAAAATCTTCCTTCTTGTTTCTTATACTTATATTTTGATTTTTTGTATTTCTTATGTCTTTTTCTTTTCTTATAATATTTTTATTCATATCCAAATTGAGGTGCTATTTAATCTTTACAACATGCTAAATTTTTTATTAATATTTTTTCCATTTTCATTTCTTCTCTGTATTTTTCACATAAATTTCTATACCATTATTGTAGAAATTTTATTCTTGCTCCTAGAGTATCTACTATGTTTGCTTCATCCCAACT